>NW_013546985.1:0-148877 GCF_000711695.1 Tilletiaria anomala UBC 951
TCCCCGATGAAAGCGGAACGGTGGACATCATGACAGACCGGGAGCTGAACCCGCGCTTAACTTGCTCTGCTTTGCAAGATACTTCCCGCTGCGATGCCGACCGACTGCAAAGCTCAGAGGTGGGGCCTCAATTGGGGGCGATGAGCACGCTGATTCGCAGACCCGGTGACTCTATGTATTCCTGTATATCTGTACAGAGCTTCGTGTTGTGGACTTGTGGACGTGGACAAGTGGCAAATCACGTATGTTTGGATCACTGTTCCGAGGAGAGTTTCGTAGTACACTTCCCGCAGGAGAGTTTCGGAAGCAGGGTCAAGTCGCGTCGCGTGACCCCGGGTGGCCGGCGGTGAGGGGAATGCAAAGCCTCTTAAGTGAGACCCTATACCAGGAATCAGGATCCCAAGTTCACTGTCATTGCTTTTTGAGTCTGGTTCTGCGAACTGTCCCCACTGCTTCTCAGGACATCTCCAGTCTAAAGAAGAGAAGAGTGTTGACATCTGCATCCGTGGCAAAGCCGGATTCGCCTAATCAATTGGTGACTGCGCAAATTGCGGAATCACTATGGGGAGAATGACAGGATACGGTACGACCGCACCGATGACGCGACTGTTCTTCTCCGCTCGTGAATCTTGTACTACGTCTGTGCTAGAGATGCAGCTGAGGCGGTGAATCATTTAGCTCAGTTTGCACTGATCGCAGGAACCAGAAACACGAAAAGCATTTGGTTGGCCTGCTCATTCCCCTGCGAAGCTTTCGCAGGGAAGCCTACACACAGGGCAATCCACAGCTGCTCAATTCCAAAATGCTGTCGCCGTCAACATCCAAAACGGGGCTTCTTGCACGGGGAACGAAACGAAGGCAACAGAATACAGAATAAATGCATCATGGACTCAGTAGTTCATCAGCCACCGGCCCCCAGATTTTGTTCTTGAAGGCAAGACGTTTAATCGCGGCACTCGTGAGGACTCGATGCATATATGTGAACGTAGCTAAATACATGTCCTTGCATAACGGCTTCTGAGTGCCCTAAATAGGGTAGACATATTCAATTACCGTCTCCATCGGTGCAAGCAGAGGAGCAAGAGCGAATATCTTCCTGAAACAGCTAGTACTGTGCATCAGGGTTTTACCCAGCATGCGAGACCTGGGTAACCCATTCGGAACATGAGCACAGGAAAAGAAATGATGCGTTTGTCAATGTGTATCCACGTCTCAAGGCGTCCATAATTGCCATAGGTCCCTTGCCAATAGGATTCAAAGATACCCTACACGTGGTTCACACGACGACAACCGAAAATGGGAATGTTATTGAAATCGCTTGTAACCCTCTTTTCTGAAATGCAATCTACTTCAAGCAGTTGTCATCGGAACACAACATACCATGTAAATGGCGAATACGATGTGCGAAAGGCAGGTAGGAAAATACATGTACATGCTCTCTCTTTGTGTCCACCTGCCCCTGCACAGGTGCTCACTTTGATAACTGCAGTTCACTGTCCAAGGGCCTCTCCTGTCTGAAGATGCGGAGATCGCATCGGAGAGCTGACTTGAGTGGCTACGTCTTGGCTGCTCGCCCAGTGCTGGACCCCTGAGGCCGTAAGGATCAGATCTGCTTGCGAGGTATGGCATCCGGCAGCTTGCATTGCTACTATTTGGCCGCCCATCAAAACGCGATCAATCCTGCCGGATTCTGTTGCGGCCGCAAGACATGCACCTCATGCGAGATCGCCTTTAGAAAGTGAGCACACGCAATGGCCTGCTCCTTCACACTCAGCAACGCTGCATGAAAGATGACCTGTTTCATTGATGCAATGACAGATCTATCCGCATGTTGCTTCGTATTCGGCGGGATAAAGACGGTGCAGTTTTGACCAGAGTGGGCGGGTTGCAGCATTGGTTACCAACGTTTGAAGTCGTTATCAGCTGCATCATCGCCTGCGAGCCCCTGAAGGTCATCAAGAAAGAATGGCTTGTACATTTTTATATTCTCGATTCGTTTGAGGCACTGGACGGGGAGGTTGAAACAAGAACACCCAAGAAGAGGGCGATTCCAACCAAAGGAACTGCTTTCATTGTACCTTTCAGGCCGTGTTCAAAGGCCAGCCGAAAGGAAGCGATGCAGATCATAGTGAATTTCGTATGACCTGTGGAGCCACTGAGCATCTGAGTTTCGACAAAATTCGGACACGTCGCAAGGGCCAAAAGACGAGAGAGCATGACAAATTAGGCATATGCTTGTACTCCGGAATTCCGCCATGACAGTACATACGCTTAGCCATGGAGATGTCCCAGGATAGTGTGGCACACTATCGTCCACAAGAGGCTTAATAAGCGACACATCCTGAAGAAGGCAATGGGCAATAGGCCGTATGCAGAGATGAAACGGACACAATGGTATACAAAAGCATAATGCAACGTAGACACCCCGGCGGATCCCTAATTTCAACTAGTTGAAAGATCGGCATCAGCACAATCCATGGCGTCCGGCGAGAGTAGGCCGAGGATAACTATTGTTGAGCCTACGTCTGTGTTCTGTCTCTGCCTTCTGCACATATCTCATTTCACCTCGGCAATTGTCGCTTAATCTAAATCGAAGCCACATTGACAGTGCTGAAGACTGAGAAAGTGGATGGACTTCACGAGTACTCGCGCTTTCTTCGCTGTCGTTTTATTATTACTTCTGCCGGCCTCTGTCAACACATTGGTCATGTTTGAAACTTTGTGCGCTTTCTCGTTTGTGGCTGGCGTATAGCTGATGTAGGAAATGCATGTGCAGGGCCTCTGACTGAACGCTCGTCAAATGACGGGACTCCGCCATGCAATCACAATAAACGAACGCCCAGCGCTTTGCAAGACATGCAATCATTCGCAAGGGAACCCTCACACTTGCCTCTGAAGCATGGCCGATCCTGTGGCTAACTTGACGCAGCCTTCCCTGTATCATCAGCAATTGACTGCATCAGGAGAAAGCTCAAACCATCGTAACACCCGATCTTCAGGTTCAGTGCACCCAGACATGAGACACTAACTACGCCGCCGCTGTGACGCCGCCGCTGTGGCGAAAAAAGATAGCAAAGTTGACTAACTCGTTCATGAAAAACCCGCAGCTCCTTTTCCCGTCGTCTGTCTGATGATGAGCATGCCTGCCGCAGGTTGATGCTCATGCGGGGCACGTCGAATAATGGTTGTAGATGGGAAAGCGTATTCAGACTGACAGCATCATGCCATCTCCCCAATCTGATCTCTGGTTCAAAGGTCATCGGCACGTACCATAGCCTACGCTCTTGTCGTAATCGCAGCAAGATGCCAAGGCTGGTGTTTCATAGCATCGTGCTGTAATGAGCTCAGGCGAGAGGTGGTATTGCCCAGGGGTATGAAACCAAAAACACAAAGCAGCACGACATATGTTGGCAATATGCACCTTACAACAACTCGGATTTCACAACCTAAGTCGTCATCATTCTAGCCTTTCGTTGTGTTCCTTCAGCCTTGCATTTTCCGCTTCCGCACGTTACTCAACGTTAGGTATGGTCGCATCGCTGCGGTGGAGCATCATTTAAATCGCCTGCGACAAAGTTGGTGTCTGCATACTAAGACTCAGGTATAGGAAGGAGGCAGGGCCAAGGCTTCATCCGCGCTCTGCGGCGGCCCTATAGAAGGAACAAAAGGCGCTGCCCTTGCGGTCGACGAGGATGCTGCAATCGCAGCTTCAGCGTCTAAAGCAGCTGGCATTGGTGGCAAGCGGCGTTTGCCTTCACTATTCAGCACGCCGCCTATCGGAACATCCGTAGCAACTGACCCCCTCGCCACAGAAGTGTTTGCAGTTAACAGCTTTTGGTCCTCGTCAAAGTCTCTGAGGTCGTCAGTGGTCTTGCCGCTCGGAATATCGGTAGTGCCCATCACCTCGATTTTTCCCTCAGCGGAATAGAGTGTTGCAAGCAAGGGCCTTGCGCCTGTGGGAGGAGGGAACGTCCTACCGTCGCCTGACAGAATTTGGGTCGCTGAAACGTCAGCATTGTAGAAGCGGCGGTTCTCGTCGTCTCTCTGTCAGGGCAGTGTAACGTTGAGGTTTAGGCAAAGTATAGGCGCAAAGCTGGGAGTGCTCAAGCTCACCTTGAGAATGATCGTGCCTTCTATGGCAACGCCGGCATACATGCCTTTGCTTTTGACTGTGATCAGATATGTCCCACTTCAAAACAGCGATTCTTTTCCAAGCCGCACTATCTCCTTACCATATGAAAATACTGGTTTGGATTTGTCCGTCACGCCGACATCAAGCTGCGCAGCACTTCCAATAGGCCCAGCGGTGATTGCAAAGTCAGCGCCGACGCTTACTCTAGGATGTGCAAACGCTTTAACGGCATCCTCAGTCCTAAGCACCAGAACGACATCGTACACGTCCAGTCCGATGGTATATCCGACGCCAGCCGTATGGATCAGCAAGCCGCTAGGGCCGCTCCATGAGCCATTCGGCAGACGGGAGACGACAACGCCTGAGCCGCCAGCTCCGGAGAATCCAAAGCCCGTGCGGAAGACTGTGAAGATTGCAACGCCCCTGGCTTGATGAAGCACGGCGGCGGGGACTTGGCGAGTTGCCCGCTCATTTTTCTGCTTACGTTTGTTCGTTGCACTGGCGTCGTCACTGCTGCTCTTTTTTCCGCCTTCTGGAAGTATCATGCTCGCACTGTCGAGTGCAAAGCTGCGCAAAATGTTTCCGGCCTTTTCGCACTCCTTATCCAAACCGACTGGCCAAAATTCTGAACCACCGACACGACGAGACTGCTTGTTGGCCCAATTGCCGACGGGTGCCAACCCACGCCAGGAGGCCGTTTCAGCTTTCTTTGCGCCCTTCTTGAGCTTTTCAATCACTTTCATGGTGGGCGATCGACGTTGTTTCTGCCCTGAGCAATGGATCAGTACAGCCAGCCAAGCACTCTGCAGCGAAGTGAGGGGAATATCGGGATTGACTAGCACTCAAGAGCGTTATTTATACGGTCGCTCAAAGCCGCACTCCTTTTCAATCAGCGAGTCCATGCTGGATCGCCATGCGTAATGAGGCCGAAAGAAACTGCACTCAGGTTGATGAATTAGGAGGACCGGGGAACAATCAGCAATTTAGTGCGTCATCGATGTCAAGCCAATTCTGTTCCCTGGGTCGAACAAGATAATAAGGCAGTGTGGCAAATTTGGCATTGTCAGCACTTCGATTTCCCGAAAGTAAGAAAATTTTCTTTGCTGAAGTCTGCACAGCATTGATACTACCATTCAAGATCTAGCATGAGCCGAGAGCGTGCTCATCAAGGTACCCAAGACGGACCACCAAATGAAACATGCCCCCATCTCCTGAGTGTGCAGTACACTACTTTCTCATACCCCTATACGTCGGGACACCACCCTGTATATCGAACAAGCTGCATGATGGTGCTGAGTTTCCGCCTAAATATGGAATTTGAGAGGCTGTGTGCGCTTGGTGAAGTCAATCGTTTGGAGCTGCTTCGAAAAAGCATTTTAATAGTATGCATTGAACCAATCACACCCAGTCCTTGGGATGCCTAAGGATTTCCATGGTCACCTTTTCATGCTTCCCTTCGTCTTTTGCTCCTCGTGGCATGTCGGTCTCTGCCCCGCTCCATCGCTCCATGTACTCCCACCGTGCTTTGAGCGGAAGGCTCATCAGAATACTCTCTAGTCTGGCACCAGGGGTCTGCAGGCCAAACTTGGTCCCTCGGTCATAGACGAGATTGAATTCGACATACCGCCCTCTTCTGATCGCCTGCCAGGCAGCGTGTGCTTCGTCAAAGGGAGTGGTCTTGCGCCTTTGCAAGACTGGAAGGTAGGCGGGAATGAACGCGTCACCTAGACTGCGGATGGTGGCAAAGAGCGACTCTTGATCATGCGCATTGGATGATGACAACGGGCGAGTCGCCTTATCACCATCGGACAAAGGAATATAGCTGTCACGCTGAGCCGCGTACGTAGGCAAAGTGAGGTCGTCGAAGAAGATGCCACCAATCCCGCGTGCTTCATTGCGATGTTTGATCCAAAAGTACTTGTCGCACCACTTCTTCCAAGCCGGGTAGAAAGCAGTATCGTGACGGTCGGCTGCAGCTTTCAGCGTATGATGAAAGTGCTTGGCGTCATCATCGAATAGGTAGGTTGGCGTCAGATCTGTACCTCCGCCAAACCACCAGGCCACAGGTTCTGTCGCTCCACCTGTAGTCTTTTTTGCTTCCTCGTAGCGCGGATTTGGCGAGCCATCCTTAAGTGTCGGTGGATGTGTCAGCTCAAAGTAGCGGTAGTTAAAGTGGACGGTCGGGGCGAATGGATTGTGCGGGTGCACGACCAGCGACAGACCAGCAGCGTAGAAAGGTAGCCCAGACACCTCAGCATCAGGTCCGTCCAACATATACCCTGTTTTCTGAACCAGATTACCATGGTCAGCTGACATTTGCGCAATAGCTGCCGGAGGTAGAATGCCGTGTACGACGCTAATGTTCACGCCAGCCTTGTCGAATGTTTTGCCATTTTGCAACACACATGAGATACCTTCCCCTCCTTGCTTACGAAGCCATGCGTCGACCAAGAATGTCTCCGCCTGCTCTTCAGCCGCGAGTGCTGTGACTATTCGGTGCTGGAGGAGCTTGACGTATGTTTCCATCCGCTGTCTCATTGGTTTTTGCGTGTCCTCGATGACTTTCGGGTCCAGGTGAGAGATGTCGGGGATGGAAGGCTACATTCACAAAAAGTAGTGATTGAGTGTAGGTGAATGGATTGGGTAATAGGTCCAACTTCGTTCACCTTTGAAGATTTCCACGCATCCATTGCAGACTGCTCGCATTGCAACGCACTATTACTATTCGATTGCAGAGTCGCAAGAGCGGCGGCTAGGGCTAGCCCCCCCGCTGCCAAAGCCCCGAACCGCTGCCCTAGGGAGATTAAACGCTTTCTCGCCGCAGGGTTAGAGCTTGTGAAGCGCCCTGTCGAGCCCAAGAGCCGTCGAGGTGAGACGAATGCAGGTCAGTCACAGAACAATCGCAGAAATCCTGCGCATTGCTGAGAACTTACGGTGAAAAGGGGCTGGAAAAGACAGGTTGCGTACGCTATTCATCTTGGCGCAGCTGCTCACGCATGGCGCTTGAGGCAGGCCCGCCGCTCTTGGGAACCTGGAACAGATCATGATGCGCCCTTCAAGTTTCGAAAGCGAGTGTCACACGAATAGTTGGGCACTCCGGAGAACAGCAGCCAATGGTTTCCTGTGCGTCAAGAGATTGAGGCACAATGTCCAAACAGCCAAGCAGATGAGTGAAGTGGCGAGACTTGAAGGCGAGACGTTCGCGAAAGATTGATGGAGGTTCAAGCGACGGCGAAGCGATCAAGAAAGGTACCCCTGCCCGGTTGGCGGTTGATACTCAAGTTTTGAAATTGTTACATAGTGGTTTCGGTCGCTCGCTCAAATCTCGCTTTCGGGGCCATAGGGCCTTGCAAGTGTGTAAGGTACTATCGAAGGGGCCCACTTTTTTTAGATTGATCCCGTTGTGAACGTTGCACTTTCATATTCAGATGTTCTCGATGTTCGAGCTCCTGACCATTCATGCGACTACAGCGCTTCAGCCTTGCTGCTAAAGTTCCTCTCCTGACGCAGAGCGCCTCCCGCGTTCGGCTGTCTAATGATCTTAAAGTGGACGCTTGGTTCAGCTCCCAGCCACGACGGGCGGAAATCGTGTTGCTCTCCAGTTGCCAATGACTTCTTCGAGCAGCGAGCCAGTGTTGACATCGGAGGAGCTGCGCAAGGCTCTGCATGCCCGAGAAACCGAAGCCGTACAAGCTCACGAGAAACTTCGAGCCGAGCTGGCCAAATTCAAGCAAGATGAGAATCTTCTGAAGATAGCGCAAACGCTAGTCAAGGACGAAATTGACAAGCTCCGTGGCGCCTCCTGACGTTCAATTAACCGCAGCATACCTTTCCAGGCTCACATAGCATCTCCATGTGCATGATACGAGGCGGTGAAGGACATATCATCTGTCCACTTGGACTCACTATACGGCTCCTCTAGATCAGCGTAGCAATCCAAACGCATGCCGCCAGCCGCACAATGGACGAAGGCAACCATATCCCCACCAACCTTTCTGGCCCTGCCGAACCCTCTGCACATCCAAATGCGCGCGGCGAGTCTCACGTATCGTCAGCACGGTCATGCGATTCCCAATGGCTCTTCGGTCCGGCGATCGCGAGGCGTCTCATAGCGAGTTCTTCGGTGGGCAGCCTTCCTCCAATACTAATAACGCTCGGCAAACATCCCTCCGCCACAGAAGATAAGCTTAGCAATAGTCATTCCGGACGAGGCGGACATTCTCGCAACAGTACATGCATAAATAGCGTGATGAACGCGAGGCTGCAATAATACACTAGCAACTATCCACCCTTGTTTTTCAGCTTTCTCAGCCAAATAGGCATCTTAGAGTCACGATTTGCAAGCGACTTGACTAGATGTTGCTTGACGGACATCACCGCTCCGGTCTCTATAAAGGATAAGGAATGGTCAGCATTTGCTCCTTTTGTATTCGATGAGCTAGTGCACGGCACCTACTCTTGCCAACTGGCGTCTCCTCCCGTATCCAGAATTTTTCTGAGCCTGCGCCGCTGCTCTGCTCCATCCCAATCATGATTCGCCGCTGATCCAGGTGACGCAAAACAGCCCTACTGTAGACGCGATTTGGCCAAGAATTGTGTGAGTAGCGTTGCACATGCGGCGAGCACCAGTCGATGTGGCTACCGTTCGGTGCCATGGTGGGGACGCTCTCCGCACTGTCAGACTGGGTCTTGATCATAGTTGCGACGCGATTTTGCCAGCCCTCCCGCTCAAGACGTTTGACAGAATTCCAATTAGCAGACTCAAGCAGCTTGCTGGCCTTGAGCAGGGCATTGAAGCCCGTCAAGCCGAGCGAGCCTGTCATATCGATGATCTTCTTCAGCATTATGTGCTTTAATTGGTTCTCTGTGCAGCCTGGATCATCGCCATTGTTTCCCTTGAGCCCCTCTTTCACCTCTCCATCAATAGCAGCCTGCTCGTTCTCATTTTTGAGAACATCAAAAGGTGGCTCGGGGAAGAAATCCACACCCTTCAGCTGGGCTGGGCCGGCTTTTACGGTCGAAACGAGCCACTTGCGCGTCTTGTCAGAGCGACAAATTTGTAACCCGGTAATGTCGTGTGCATTCATAGCAATCAAGAAGCTCTGCTTCTCGCCGTCCTGGTCTTTGTAGCTCCACTCTGCCATGTGTATTGGGAGCTGAATGGGGTATGCCGCCATCATTTCAACCTCCAGCGAAGCAGCGTCGAAGCGAATCTTCTCGCCATCAGCATCCTGCTCGATTTCGCCAAGATCCTTCGGAAAAGTTGCAACCATGGCGTATTTCTTTCCTTGGGTGAGCGGCAATGGCACTTTCATAACTGGTTGATTGAGGGTTGGCGTGGCCACGGAAATCGTGAGTGCTTGGAGACTTGCGTTCTTGAGCAAACTCGGTAAATGCAAAGGAGACACTGCAAAAGGCAGTTCGAGTGCTGCCCCAGAGGCAAGCGCAATACCTTTGGGCTTCAGATGTATATCCGGGTCGAAAAGCTCGTAGTGAGAATGGTTCCGAGCAGTCTCCTCTGATTCCCCTGCACGAGCGGCAGTGGCGAACAAAAAGTCTTCGTTGATCGCTGTCAATGGCATCAAGTCGATATCTTTCCATGCATGTGCTGGCATACGCGAATGTTCGAACACAACTGTCGTGCAGATATTCCTATCAGCAAGGTACACACTACACTTGAAAGCACATGTTTGACTCACACGTTGTCTCCGCTGTCCCCTTGCTTCCTTTTGCTTTCACTTTGACAATCGCATCGATAATCCATATTGGTGCAAAAAACGAAGTAATCTTCTCCAACTTGACAATCTCCTCTTCGAACTTCCTTTGGAATATGCGGAATGGAAGGATTCTGAGTAGTGTATACAACACTCGTGGGAAGAACGCGACCGACGGTGCTTCCTCATCGAAGAAGCCTTGCACAGCTGCAGCTCGAAGAAGCGATATTGCGACACTACTAGGCACCAAGAACGGGAGTGTTTCCACCCGCTCTCGTTTTGCTTTCAATTCCCTTTCCATAAGGCGGCCCACAGCACTACCGGAATTTGTAATGACCGCTCGGCGCCGACCTGAGGTGCTGAAGCTACGCACTTGGGACCAATCTTGAACGCATGTCTGAAGTATTCCATAATTCGGCTCAAGGGGGAAAATCGATTTGTTGCTGTTCTTTTTATTCGCCTGATCGGTTACACGGAAGATGTGTGGTCGTGTGAGCGCTTGCAAATGTAATTGGCGCAAGGAGCCCAGGAAGAAGCTCGACGCCGACCTTTCTTGAGCGCCTCTGAGCATTTCTTCAAGCTCTGGCGATCTCGTAGCAACGATTGAGCCGCAGGGGTTCAGCCCGCTTTCCGTCCGCAAAATAGATGCCAAGTCCCGTAAGGATAAAAGACCAAGATGGAAATCAAAGCTTGCGTATGACGTTGGTTGAAGACATGTTGCCGAAATGTATGTGCAGAACGGTCTTAGGTCAAGTACGCAATCTGGGTATTGGCGGAAAGCGGCTGAGATCTTGATGAGCCAGATGAGATGCGCATGCGAATCACAATGGAAACGGAGTATATAATCACTGCAACTTTCACTTAGTCAGCAATGCACCAACTAAAGCTTCATCCGCGCATAACAGTCGCTCATCTAGCATCACAATCGCGTGCGGCTATTTACAGCCTTATAGCACCACGCTGCGCAACCTAAAGTTCCCTTCGAAAGAGAAAAAAACGCGAAAGGTCTAACATGGCACCAAAGGCAGCTAGCGGTAATCGAAGTGGCTCCGAAGCGCCGCTCGCAGCATCTGTTGGCCTGGGTTCAAGCAGCACAGTAGCAGCTGGGGGTGCAATGTCAGCATCGGGCCTTGGAACAGGGGCTTTTGCAATTGGGGGAACAAGCAGCGGCCTTATAAGCATCCCGCCCAGTATCTATCCGAAGGACAGCATCAAGGACGTCGCGGAGCAACTCGGCCTGACTAGTCTCCGAGACAACGTTGCGGCAGCGCTAGCCAGCGATGTAGAGTACCGGATACGAGAAGTGCTTCAAGATGCAAGCAAGTACATGCGACACGCGAAAAGATCGCAGTTAAGGACAAGTGATATTGATGCTGCGTTACGAGCAAAGAATATAGAGGTGAGTTAAGGAAAGGCTCGCCGCTCATGGCTTTGTTGCCGACACCCACTCCCTGTTCTTGCAGCCTCTGTATGGCTACTTCCCTTCGTCCAGTGGGCGTTCATCTCACCCATCTACAGCCGCTTCGCTCGCTGGTCCATCCTTCAGAAAAGTGCAGACGCCAAGCGGGCCGATCTACTACATCGAGGACGAAGAAATCGATTTTGAAAAGGTCCTCTCCACAGGACCAACGCTGACATTGGGCAAGGGGGTAGGGTGGTCGGCGCATTGGCTGGCGGTTGAAGGCATTCAACCAGCTGTCCCACAAAATCCGAGCCCGGTCGAACTTGGGCAGGCCAGCGACCCGCCTTCCGCTGCAGCGGCAACGGCTGCTTTGAACGGTGACTCTGCGTCTCTTGTCGTTCCGCTGGCTGCAAAAGCCAATTCTGCTAGGGTGGTACCCATGACTCCAATAACACCAGGTGCAGGAGCCTCAACAGCAGGACAGAATGTGATAGTCAAACCTCTGATCAAGCATGTCCTTTCGCGCGAGCTTCAGCTCTATTACGAGCGTCTTACGACTGCAATACTTACTCCACCATCTTCCGCAGACACTGAAAGCGGAGATACAGATGCGGATGATGAAGCAGACGCGGATGCGGATGCCTATGGAGAGGCCGAACCTTCAGCAATCGACAACGATCGGGACACGTCGATGGCATCGGCCGCCAATCAACAAGAAATGCGACCTTCCAGGACCCGCAAGGCGTCCGCCAATGGAATTACAGTGCCTTCCAAGACATTGGCTGCATTCACAGCCAAAAGTACCGGTAACACGGTTCGCGACGCTGCACTCGCCAGCTTACGAGGCGACCCGGGTCTACATCAAATTGTCCCATACCTAGTTCAATGGGTGGGAGAGAGGATCAGCTTTGGACTTCTCGACGAAAACCTGCTTGGACAAATGATGATGGTCGTTCATGCTCTGCTGGTCAATTCTCACATTCACATTGAGCCATATGTGAGTACAGCCACAGAATGACGTGATAAAGGACCTCGCTGAGAGTCTCTTCCGCTTCTAGCTCCACCAAGTCATGCCAAGCATCCTCAGTGTTCTTTTGACGGCGTCGTTGGGGCCCATGCTGAGTGTGCAAGATCCATTTCTGGAAACATGTACCAAAGCCTCAACGCCAGCAAAGCGCTCAGGTTCAAACAGCTACCAGCTACGCGCTCATGCTGGCGCACTGCTGGCTTTCATAGTTTCTCAACACTCGGCAAGCTACCCGTCCCTCCGGACTCGCATCGTCTCCACACTTATCAAAGCCTTGCTGGCAGGAACAAAGAGGTACATCGATCCAGATAGCGAGGACCAGCCGCCCAGGACAGGCGCAGAAGCTCTGGCGCAAGCCGAAGCGAAGAAGCGCGCGCCAGCAGAATCAGCAGGGACGAAACTGGGCGCTGTCATTGGTTTGCGACGGCTAGGCAGCGGCGTTGTTCGCGCCTTTCTTTTGGGCCCGAAAGGTGTGCAGGAACCGGAAAAGGCAAAGAACGCATTGCGCCTGCTTGGACTGTGGCTGAATGACCAAGGACACGTTGCGGAACAATCAGCCGCTTGGATCCTCAAGGAAATTCGTGCAGCAGCTCACGGCCTCACAGCGCCACTGCTTCCAGCGGTCGAATCGATTGAAGACGAGAAGAGGGACTTCGAGGAAGTGTTTGGAGTCTATTGGGCTGAGCGGCTAGGAGGAGATGTCAGAGCGAGGAAAGGACTCTTACTTGCCTTGCACGATGAGCGTGTTGCGTCCACTGCTGCCCATGCACAATAAGTAATCCACACTGTTGACGAATGCACCACAAACTCGGCAATACCTTTTAGTGGCTTGTAGCGATCTGGTACGTGCAATTTCCAGAGCAGCCATAAATAGCATATGGCTCGATATGTCTGGCCTTCGTGAATATCATGCTTAGTAAGTACCAGTGCTGTTGGGTTGGGAGATGTGCTTTTTGAAAGCGCTGCTTAATGGGCTTAAGCCGTACCAATTTCGTTGGCAGTATTCCGTATTCGAAGTCGTTATGTAGTATTAGGTTTAGTGCTGGCTTTTGCGTCAGTCTTGCACAAGTCTTCACAATCGACTTTAGCTTCGGACAATTTAGCATATAATTGCGACATGCTCACTGATCTCTACCCGTTCGATTCACCTGCAAGATCACCCAAGCCATCTATACATGTGCACAGTTTGCCTTGTGTGCAGCTGCACAACTTGTGATCGTTACAGCGTCGTAACATGGGCTATGCAGCCCGGTGCGACAAAGCCAACAGCGCCCTAACCGCTGACGCTGTTCAAGCAAATACCCGTACCAACGTGATCAACAGCCGCTGCTGGCTGGCCTCTGGAAGGCAACTACAGTCGATATGGCGACGAGTGGGGCGTCGGTAGTTACAGGGCCACCAGTGCCCAATGGACTCGTCTTCAGCCCGCCTGCCATGTCCGGCTCGCCTTCCAGCATGACAATGAGCATGAGCATGGGTACTGGAGTAGGTATGGGCAAGGGCGCGAGCGTGCTGGGAATCGGCGCAAGTCCCAGCATATCTAACTTGGGTGTCATCCTGCCGATGCACGATACTATGGTACCGCTGCCAGCATCCAGTAGCTTTCTCACACCTTCGATCAGCGCGAGCCACATCGACTTGGCTGCCACTGGCTTGTCAAGGACAGCTTTGCCGAACAACCCCTTAGCGTCCGCTGCCACTACCCAAGGATCTGCCAACACCATGTCGACCTGGACGACACCTGCTTCAAGTCTGCCACTGGAAGTCCCGCTCGTGGTGGATGCGCCTGGAATTGCCGCACCTGCCAATGGCATTGCTGCAGCCGACAAAACCCCGTGGAGCGCACTAATCGTCCTCATGCCCAGGGATAATGCCGCTATCACACCGCGGTCCCGAGACTTCATGCGCTCCGTCGTCGAACCCGTTGCCAACCGGATTCTAGAAGTTCTCGCAGCGTCTAACGAGACGGCCGTCAAAGGCGAGGGTAAAGGCAAAGCCAGCGCTGCCGCGGCTGTATCGGCAGCTGTCTCCCCCAAACCTACGCTTCAGATTGGAGCAGTCCTCTACGGTACACGAAGGACTTCAAAATTGAAGCATAAGGATGACGAAATGGACATGCTGGATCATCTGATTGATCCTCCAGCGTATCCCACTGCTGCTCTGAGACGGATACCGCTGATGCCATCAGAGGCATTCTTGCAAGTCATGCAAGACCCCGCACAGCAGACAAAAGAGACGCCGAAGGCTAGTTCTGTGTACGCCGACCAACTATGCGCCAATGTGAACTTGGACGTTTTGTTTTTCAGTCTTGACGAAGAAGACGGACTTGGCGGCGGGATCCAGGCCGAACTCGATGAAATGTGGTGGTCCGGTGCGGATGATGAAGGTCCAAATGGCTCTCAAGGCTCTGGAATTGGAAAACAAAATGGGGCTTCCCATGAATGGGATGGGCTCTTATTTAGCGAAGGCCTCGTTGCCGCTTTAGAGGTGAGTGCATACCCTCGTTATTTTCAGAAAGCCTGCGGGCTGAGGCCATGTCTGTACAGATGCTCCCCGAGGAATCACGAAGACCGGACCATCCGTTCGTACAATCGAGGCCCCCCGCGACCTCGTTTTACCTCCTGAACATCTTGCCGACAACCAATGCTCCTCCGAATCCACACCACCCGCCCTCATCCTTTGACGCACGCTTGTCAGTCTCAACTTTACCGGCACTGCGAAACGAAAGAAGTGTATACGACAACTGGACATGGCCACAGGCAGCAGCAGAGCTTGTTGCGCGAGGCGTATACGTCTCGACAATCCTAGTGGATACAGAAGACCCGGGTGGGGATGACGCGCTCAGGAAGGCGATCGCCGCTGGTGGCAAAGACGGTGGGCTGCCTGGCAACAGTCTTCCAGGAAAAATACATGCGACGCTTGTCGGCCTTGACGCAGGCATCGGATCCGCCGTGACCCCTGTGCCTTGCGATCATCCAGCCTCTATTTTCTCGCCGAGTAATGAAAAGCAGGCGAAACTGCCGGAGCACTGCGCATTTTCTTTCTCGGGCTTCTCTGCTGCGACAAAGCATCTCGGCAGTGGCTCACACAAGTGTCGACGACGCTTAAAAGCAAATCACAAGCTGCTTGACGCAACGGGAGCAGGCTCTAGGGAAAGAAGAGCATCACTAGCTTGCCAGCAAGAGCAGCAGCAGCCAACAAGTGACATAGGGCCGAATGCCACAAATGAGCAAACGGGCACCAAGATGCAAAGTCTTCAGCCGCAGTCACTACTTACCCAACAGCAGGCGCAGACACAACAGCCGGCACAGCAACAACCAGCACAGCATGCGACCCGCATTGCAGCCGCCGCTCCAAATGCGGCTGTGCTGAATTTGCCGGATCCGCGTGTGGTGCAGCAGGCGCTTGTCCGAGCAATGGAAGGCAAAGTACCAGGCGTCGATGGGCCACTTCTACAGCGGTTTGGATTCTTGATTCAAAGCCTTGCAAATATGAGCAAGACTGCCGGAGCCTTAGTCAACGCCAAAAGGGCAATTGAGCAACAAGGAGCAGCAATTGCAAACGCACCACAGTGGCTATTGGATGTGTCGTTGGGCATACTCGAAGGATTCAAAATTCAAATCGCCACATTACAGGCCAAGGTGTATCAACAGGCTTTCTTCTTTGCGAAAGGAACCGGCTCCCAAGCTAATCTGGTCAGCATTGCGCAAGCGATCATGGCACTCGAGCAACAAGCACGCAGCTCTGGCATTCGACTGGGTGGACTGATGGACAAACAGCAGCAAGCTCAGAACAATACACAGTCGCGACCTCCGCAATCGCAGCAACCGCCGCAACAGCAGATACCGAACGGTGTTTCGACACAAGCACAATCCTCCGCTCTAACAGGCCAAGCGCAGCTGCGCGACGCCCAGCCGCAGCAGCAGCGGCAACAGATTCCATCGGGCCAGTCTGGCCAAACAGCTCCGCGTTCAAAGATTATCTGGGAGGGTCCTATTAGCTGGAGCATCCAAGATCCAAAAGCTCCGAATGGACGCCGAGAGATTATCACTTCTGTTTCAGCGAGTTGCATGAACGACGTCGCGCCACAAGCATTGTGAGTCTTCCGCCTCCTATTCGTTGTCCGCGTCGCTAATTCTGATCTAATCGGGTTTCTCCCAGAGCGCTTCCATGGCCAACCGCGTTGACAATTAGTGCAGTCTCGCCCGTCAATCAAGGGCAACTACGAACGGTGGCCTCGAAAGGAATCCCTGCGATTCTGTTCAATCCGACCAAGGGACCAGCAAACATGCAAGGCGCAGCGCAGAGGAACGCTGCCAATTTCAATACCTATCAGCAGCTGGCAAAGGCTCTCGAATTGAAGAAAAGTGCCGCTTTCGTCAAGCACGGTGGCAACACCACTGGATTTCTGCTCATGGCTACACTCACCACCCCGTCTGCAGGCCAACCACCGTCGGCGAAACTGTTAGGGCTGCTCTTTAAAGAGCCCATTCCGTTTGACAAGGTGCTAGCAACACCGCCCCAAGCAAACCGTGCGCAAGCGGCGTATTCATTGACAGCGCACCAGTCTGGAGGAAACCCACCCGCGCAAAGCCTTCCAGCGCAGCAACAGGTGAGACCTCCCTCTACAGTGCAAATGCCTGCAGATTTTCTTGTAGCTGCTTCAGCGGGTCAGGCATCCCAGGGTCAATCTCAATCCACAAGCGTTTGGTCAAACCCATCACAGCCATTGCAACAGGCACAGCAACAGGCACAGCAACAGGCACAGCAACAGGCACAGCAACAGGCACAGCAACAGACACAGCAACAGGCACAGCAGCTGATCCAGCAGCTCTTGCAACGCACCCAGATGAATGGCAGTGTGCAGCAGGCAAATGGGTTGGGAGTGTCACAGGCGCCTTCACAGAGCACGATGAATCCAGCGGCATTCCTTTCACAGTTGGACCCCGCATCGCAGGCAAGGCTGCTCGCTGCCGTACAGAGCGCTGCTGCAGCGCGTCACAACCCAAACTTCCAGCAGAGCCAGCCACAACAGACACATGCACCATCGCAGCAAGACTTTTCGGCCATGCTTGCGGCATCACACGATCAGTCGCAGATGCACACTGGTCAGCAGATGCAGTTCCAAGCAGTGTTGCAGCAACAGCAACAGCAACAACAACAACAACAACAGCAGCAGCAGGAGCAGCAAGAACAACAGCAACAGCAACAGCAACAGCAGCAACAGCAACAGCAACAGCAGCAACAGCAACAGCAACAGCAGCAACAGCAGCAACAGCAGCAACAGCAGCAACAACAGCAACAACAGCAACAGCAACAACAGCAACAGCAACAGCAGCAATTGCTTCTTCAGCAACAGCAGGTGCTGCTGCTGCAGGGCAAAGGACAAGCACCAACGTTCACGATGCCGTTCGGCGCGCCATCTGTGTCTGCACAAGCGCCTTACGCACAAGGCACAGGCGTCGGAGGTGTGACACAAGGTCTGGACATGGCCGTACTCGCTCAGATGTTGCAACAGCAGCAGCGACGGTAGAACAAAGCCCATCGTGATCAAGCTTGCTGCACGCTTCGTGTTAGTGTAGAGTACATTGTGCTGGCTATCGTATATCCATGTACATAACCTGATGCCTATCCATCAAGCTCGGCCTGATTACCTTTGAGTAGGGCTTCAGTGTCCTCATCATCGCTGTCTGGGTCGTGCGCACTATCAGCCTGTCCTTGAGCGCCCTTTGGCTTATGTTCTCTCCTGTGTTCGCCAAGCTTCAACAGGCAGCTCTGCGGAATCACGCCCTTCGGGTTGAGATACTCAAAGTCTGATCCGCTGAAGACATCAAGGTAGTTAAGCCATTTTCCAAACCTATAAATAAGTGTGGTCAGCATAAATGGTTGCCAGACATCCCTCCTTCAGCCCCCAACAAGCTCACTCTGCTGTCTCTTCTTCAGTCGAAAAGATGCGGTCGTAGATGAATTTCTGCTTGAAAGTAACCATATCCGCCTCATAAGCAGTGTACTCGACCGGCTCTCTTAGTTGCTGACCCAGCTGAAGTCTCTCGATCTCCTCGACGTCCCCTTTAAGCTTTTCCATTTTGTTTTGGATGCCTTTGTTCGAGCCCTGGATGCGCTTGTTGTACGTGTCAAAGACTGGGTGCTCCAGAAGCAGACCAAGACCTGGAGCCTTGGGCACATGCACTCGGGCTGGTCCGTAGGTCTCGAGGATCAAAGAGCTTGGGGCATTCGTGCGGCCGACAAGGACCAGAAGGCCAATCATCTTACGCTGCAAATAAATGAAGCGGCATTGAGGCTCTCAGTGCCTGTACACCTGCCTCCAGGGAAGATTACTCACAATTTGATGCAGCATGAAAGATTGTCCGTGCAGCTTGATCGACACCCACTCAGTGTCCTTAATCATCATTGGATCTGAGATCTGCCAGGTTTGGAAGTGTCAGCTTGTCTGTCCTGGAAAACCATGTGGAACTAGACTTACCGAGAGCTTCTTCATGAATCGATGAGCGCTTCTCTCTCTGAACTCTTTTCCGACAGTAAAATTGTGGAAATTGTGGGCCCCGTGGTACTGCCCGAATATCTTCTTGATACGCTCCAACTTTTCCTTTGGCATTCTCCACTTCTTCTTCTCAAGAAGGTCCTCAGTGAAGGTATGACTAGTACCTTGATGTTCCCAAAATGGATGCTTGAGAATCTCGTCCCAAGATGGAACAAGCTCGCCATTGGGTGTTTGGTTTGGGCTGGATGGATCAAAATCTGAACCACCGGTCGCGGCTTCGGCACCGTCCTGTTTCCTCGACTTCTCTTCGTCTCGCATCTTTGCCAGCATCTCGTACATCGCAGAGCCTGGCTTCGGCGGTAGAAAAACGTACGTCGGCAGAAGGTACTCGTACATGCGCGAATCGCAGCTGACCCGCGCGTCGAACGAGTTTTGAATGCGGGTGATGCCCCAGATTCGAATGAACTCGGGTAGCATGCTGTTCACTTTGCGGATGAGTGCAGCCCCCTCTTGCTCTGACTCAGACGTTGCCGCAGCTTGTTGAAGAGTGGTGGCGCTCTCCAATATTCCAGCCATATCTCCTGCCTCTTCGTCTTGCAATGAGGGGGGTTCGAGTATCAGTTTCAGCGACATCAGGTTTCCAGCAGCGTGAACTCCACGGTCTGTTCGTGCAGCTCTTTGCAGCCCAACCTGGACGTTTCGAGGCGATCTCGTTAGTGCTCAGCGATAAAAAGCGGAACAGTACTGCCACGAACCTTTGTTGGGTTGACCGCATTGTCTCTGCTGACAGCTCCAACTTGGCAGAAACAGTCGAAAATGTCTCCTTCAATCGTCTTGACACCAGGGTTGATCTGAAGACCAGAATAGCCTATTCCGCAATATCCAAAGGCAACTGCGACTTTCCTTTTTGGCAGACGCGAACCTGATTCTTCCCCGGCACCTTCATCTGCTTCCGCCGGCACACCTTGGCCGTTGCTGTTCGGAACTCCCCGATCCAAGCGGTAGTTGCCACCCTTGTTGCGATCTCGGCGCCGATCTGGGCGCTGTTGCTTTCCATCCTTGCTTTGCTTGGCGCCGTCTTCTTCATTCTTGCGCTGGCGTTTGTTCTGACGAACATCATCTTTGGCAGCGTCCTCAGATTGACCGGCCGATGTCATGAAAGACTTCACTTCGTGACTGCTTCCAGCAGAGTTCGTGTGTCTCATATCTTGCCGCTCCTCCGCGCTGTCACCCTCGTCCAACGCCCGCTTAGCGGCAGGAGGCTGCTGTACGTATGACATGATGCCTGAAAGCAGAGCCCGCAACTCCGATGCCCAAGTTGAATGCTGTCTGTTTGTTCCGGGGAAACCCTTGCTATACACTCTCCACAAAGGGGTTGACCCTGAGCACGAGGTAATTTTGTGCAAGACCTGATGGATGAGTAGCTTTTGTGGTGTTGCGGTGTGAAGCGAAGTTGAATTGGGTGAGATCAGCCAAACGCGAGCGGGTCTGAAGACAGCTCTGTGCCCACCCTTGCTGAGCAGCGCAGGCAAGGCTCGCGTACGATGAGCGAGAGACGTTGTCAGTTTGAGAGAAGCAAAGACAGAGGCTGTCCTGCCGGCTGTCGAGTGGTAGATGTGCCGACCTATACCTCACTGACAAATGATGAACGCGTTGGTGAGACGAATAACTGTGCACCCACTTTCATCAAGCACACTTTTGAAGGCGTGAAGCTGGACGAGTGCCGAGGCGGCCAATCAGTTAAACAAGATCTTCGATGACGGTGACAGATTCTGCGATCTGGCTCGCAATGGATCAGACGATATTCGGCTTGCACCAAGCCTAAAGCCAGAATCGATGGCAAGAAGAGAGAGAGGTGATAGAATCAACCTCTTCCTGCTGGAATTTCGAAAGGTGTGCTGGACACCAAAATATTTCGGCCGAGAATGAAAGATATTTCTTTTTAAGGCTATCTCAGGCAAAACAAATTCTCCGCCGCCGCATACTTGCTCGCTCCTCGGCACGAACCCATCACGTGATACTCAAAGAGAAACTTAAGCAGGCCGCAGGCAGCATGCAAGTCTCACCCGGCCGTCGCTCATCTTTTAGTCGCACCTTCTCGCCTCCATATATAATAGCATCTCCTTCGCGACAGGCGCTCTGCCCGGGTAATGATCATCGTGGAAGCATTGATGAAGAAAGACGACATGACAATCGAGACAAAAGAGTCTCAACCGGTGGCTGCCGCCACAGATGACCATCTTGCGGCCGCGGGGAATTGCAGCGCGAAGAAAGCGGCGTAAGTAGACCGCACCCTTTGTCGTGGGAAAAGTGTGAACTGACGATCTGGAGCTCCCGAGCCACGTGCTCTGCTTTCTAATTCTCGCGACGACAGACCGACTCCGGAAGATATTGTAGAGGCAGAAAAATGCAAGGCCGAGGGTAATGCTGCTTTTCAAGCTGCCAGGTGGCAAGACGCGGTCTCGCAGTACTCCAAAGCGATTGACCACGACTCCACCCAGGCCGCCTACTACACCAATCGCGCCGCAGCATATATGTCACTGAAAAAATTTATACCTGCGCTAGCAGACTGTCAGCAGGCTTCGGCACTACAGTCTGATTCTTCAGCCAAAACGCTCGTTCGTATGGCCCGGTGTCACTTTAGTCTGGGACAAGTGACACAGGCGCACAACATTCTTTCCAAAATCATCAGCTCGGGCGCTTCGCCATCAGCAGCCTCTACCTCTTCGGCGACGACCTTCTCGACGGACGAAGTTGCGGCTGCAAAGAGCTTAGAAGCGCAAGTCAAGCGCCTCTCTACGCACCTTGACCAATATGCGTCTTATCGTAATTCGAAGAACTGGACGCTCGCTAGCATTGCACTGGACAAGGCAATGCAAGAGATTGGCGGCGAGGAGAACGCGCCGTTGGCCTGGAAGATGAACAAAGCGGACTTGCTTTTGCGCAAGGGTCATCTCGACGCCGCAAGCTCTGCTGCGACAGACTTACTGCGCTCTGACTCGCACAACTCAGATGCACTGGTGCTTCGTGCTCGCGTGCTCATGGCGAAAGGCGAACTGGCGAAAGCGATTGCACACGCGCAGGCTGCATTGAGAAGCGACCCAGATTGCAAAGCGGCCCGCTCTATTTTGAAAAAGTCGAGGAAGCTGGACAACATCAAAGCTGAAGGGAATGCAGCATTTAAGGCGGGGAACATCGAGGACGCGATTGAGAAGTACACCGCGGCGCTGACGGCCGCAGAGGAGGATGTAGACGAAGACGGCGAGCTGAAAGGCCTCAAGGCGACGCTATTGTCAAACCGCGCAACGGCCAACTCGAAGTTGGGCAAGCACGAAGAGACTGTTGAGGACTGCGATACTGCACTGCAGCTCGACAGTGGCTACGTCAAAGCCCTGAGAACAAGGGCGCGGGCGCAGCTCAAGCTGGAAAAGTACGAAGAGGCAGTGAGGGACTTCAAGCAAGCCTTGGAGGAGAGCTCGATTGGAGTTGATAGGAGCGCGGAGACGGAAGCCCTCAGACGGGAGCTCAGGAACGCCGAATTAGACCTCAAGCGATCCAAGAAAAAGGATTATTACAAGATTCTAGGCGTAGAGAAGTCTGCTACCGATGCAGAGATCAAGAAAGGTGAGATCCAATGTGCGCGAACGAGCTGAGGGGTTGGTCCGCGTATGCTGAGACTCCTGGATTCCACACAGCCTACCGAAAAGAGTCACTCAAGCACCATCCTGACAAGGGTGGGGACAGCGAGAAATTCAAACTGTGCAGCGAGGCGTATTCGATCCTCTCGGACGATACCAAGCGTCGCCGATACGACGCGGGAGCAGACGACCCAGAGAACGAGGCAATGGACCCATTCGGCGGCATGGGAGGCATGGGAGGCTTCGGCGGTCACGGAGGCTTTAGCGGCATGGGTGGCATGGGCGGCATTAACCTCGCCGATATTCTGGGTAGCACGGGTGGTCATCCCAGCGGATCCAGCTTTGCAGGCGCTGGTGGCCCCTTTGGTGGCGGAGCTGGTGGCAGTGCATCTGGCTTTGGGGCCGGCGCGAGGCGGCGTCCTGGTGGAGCGGGCGGTTTCCATGGATTCTAATGAAATGCGAAGATGCGTTTCATAAAGTGCCTCGCATACTGCTGCTCACTTCAGGCACGGACAGCCAGGCAAGCATGAGGGAATTGAGCTTCAGGATGACTCGACATCGGAAGAGCAAAACGCAGCCGAGTTTTCCTTCCCTCGCGAGAGCGTCTGATGTTCAAGTATCGCCCATGTCAGCTTGGCTGTGAAGTTAATGCCACCTTTGTCGCTTCCTGTACGAAGCCATTGGCCATTCACTAACCCCCTCGAAAAGGCAAAGCTTTTTGGGTATAAGTTTCTCCGTTCGCCTTTCGTGCCTGGTCCCTAGAGGGAACCAAAGTGGGGAGACGAGAGATATGCAGGGAGATGCTCTTATAGGAGCCGCGGCCCTTCTCAAGTTCCCTTGCCCGCGAGTGCCAGACGGGGCGGCGTTTTTATTGTTTCGAGTGTGATATTTGTGGCGCACTCGATAACAGGAGAGGCTCACAATGACCGAAGAGCGGTGTATTCCCCACTGGAGAAGATAAGACTGGGCGCTATGTATGTACACCTCCGTGGAGATGCAAACGTGGTGAACTGCCTGTACATTGAAGCGGTTAATCGGAGAATCCAGGGAACACTGGATATGGTGTTCACCACTAGTAGTCAAAAGAGGAGGCAACACACTTCGTTCGACCCTTCTACCCCAATTACATTCCCATCTTGCAGCTCGCACATGCCATGCTGGTCCAAGGGAGGCTGATCATCAGAACACCCCTCAAGTCCAAGCTTCTTCCCGCCATGGCGCCCGTCGCAGCTCCGTCGTCCGCTTCGGCCACCCGTTCTTCCTCGACCATGAGTGAAGCCGCATCGTTCGGTGCGGCGCACATCGCACGAGGCATCGGCCGCATGTCCACCCATGTGCTGGCGAAAGGCCAAGGATCGTACCTTACGACAGACACGGGCAAACATCTTCTCGACTTGACGTCAGGTATCGGCGTTGTCAACCTTGGCCATTGCCATCCTCGCATTACGGCCGCGGCGCAAGAGCAGGTTGGCACGCTGGTTCACGCACAGGTGAACATCGGCTTCAGCCTGCAACAGATCGAGCTTATCAAGAAGGTGCTGAGGCACGTGCCGGACAGGAGTCTTGATTCTGTCCTCTTTTGGAACAGCGGTTCCGAGGCGGTCGAGGCGAGCGTCAAACTTGCGAGGGCCGCCACTGGTCGCCAGAACATCATTGTCATGCAGGGCTCGTACCATGGGCGCACAATGGGTGCGTTCCAGAAACAAAATTATGTTCCTAGGAGCACGAAAACTGAGAACATATTTATTTTCCTCCCCTCAGGGACCATGGCGATGACCAAGAGCAAGACTATCTACAGCACCGGATTCGCTCCGCTTATGCCGGGCGTCTTTGTCACGCCATTCCCGTATTACTCACAACTCGGCGTGGCACCCAACACACCAACAGACAAGATGGTCTCACTTTGTCTTCACCAGCTGCGGCTCCTGCTCGCTCAGCAGACCGCGCCTAGTGACACTGCAGCGATCATCCTCGAGCCGGTCCTCGGCGAGGGCGGCTACGTGCCAGCTCCGAAAGCTTTTCTCGAGGGGCTGCGCAGCGTTTGCGATCAGCACAACATCCTGCTCATCGCCGATGAGGTGCAATCAGGCTACGGTCGGACGGGAAAAATGTGGGCGATCGAGCACTCGGGCGTCCGACCGGATATCCTCATCAGCGCCAAGGGTCTCGCGAACGGTTTCCCGCTCTCCATGGTCGTCTCACGAAAAGAGCTGATGGACAAGCAGGGTCCTGGATCGATGGGCGGTACCTACGCCGGCAACGCCGTCTCCTGCGCGGCTGCCAATGCTGTCATAGACACGTTCGAGCAAGACAAGATCCTTGACAATGTCGCAGCGCGGAGCAAGCAAATGTTTGACTTTCTTCACCAGCTGCAGCAGAGCGGTTCCAAAGCTGGCAAGTATATCCAGGACATCCGAGGCCTCGGCTTGATGGTTGGGCTGCAATTCTCGCAGGACCAAGGGGCTTCCTCCTCATCTCTTCCCGCCGCATCGTCCGACAGCACCGCCGCGCTATACCTATTCGAGGTGGATGGCACAAAGCACGCACAGCTTGCGCCGCAGGTTGTACAAGAGTGTCTCAAGCGCGACATGCTCTTGCTCAGCACCAGCACACAAGATGTGATACGCTTCATTCCTCCGCTTACAATCACCGAGGAAGAGCTAGCCCAGGCGTGCAAGATCTTCAAAGAAAGTCTAGAGGCTGTCGTCTCGCGGCTCTAGGGCCCTGGCCATTTTCTATATCATGCGCATTTTCTGCAGTCATTCTTCTGAAAATATCGCCGCTTCACTCCCATCTCGAGACCTAAACATGATGTCCTTTTCAAAATTTCGAGTCTTAGAGTAATTTACATTCTGCTCGACGTATTCATCGTCGTGCAGAGATGATGCTGATCTATACGCGCTATGCAAGGTCTACGCACTCAGTGGGTGCGTCCAAGTAAATGGTTCCGGTGAAGCATTCGTTGGTGCGCACGTAGTCCAAGACCCTTGATTCCTGGATGCTCTTTGGGATCAAGAACCTGTTGAACAGCCATTGCAACGGCTTGGACTGCATGAGATAGCGCCCAAATATGTAGTAGCCCCAGTTGGCCCAAGTCTGCACCCCAATGGTCTGCGCTGAGCGTGTCGCATTTGCCTGCCGCGGTTTCATCTGGAGAACTCGGTACTTTTGAAAGGCCTTTGTCAGCTTTTCCAGCGAGGGTTGGCCATCGCTTACTGCTTCGATGGTCCGGCGCAGCTCGTTGAGCAAGACAACAATACCTTGCACACCATTGTTCAGTCCCAGGCCGGCGTTAGGAGTGAATTTGTGGCAGGCGTCTCCGACGAGGACAACTCTGCCCCAGGACCAGTGTTTCACGATGCCTTCCTCTATGTCTGCCATGCCTTTGGTAAAGCTTTGGCGGACGACATCGCCGACCTTGAGGGAGCGCATGATGGGAAAGTCGAAAAATTGTGTAGCAAAGGCATCAGCCTCTTCGGCGCTATACCGTCGGCTCTCCGATGAAGGTCAGGGGAGCTTCTCATAGAGAAAAACCCACGAGCGTTCCGTGCCGGTGAGGTACATGACTGAGCGGTCCTGGTCCTGCGTCTCGGTAGAGATGTCAGATATGGGAGTCTGCTTGGGGAAGCTGCACCAAAAGCAGCGGTAGTTAATCGTGTAGGGCGACTTGGCCATGTTTGGGCCCTGCGAGAGGTCTGCCATCAGGCGGCGTGTCTTGCTGTGCGCACTGTCGGCACCCATGACGATGGATCCCGCGTACACGCTTCCGTCTGCGCAAGTAACGCAGACACCGTTCTCGTCAGATTCAATCTCCGTGACTCCTTTTGCAGTGAGAACTTTGGCCTTGGCGCTTGGAGGCAATTCGTCGTAGAGGGTTCTAATGAGTTCGGCCCGATGGAAAGTTCTTGGCCCGGAGCCGAAACTATAGGGGTGACGCAAACGCGTGCGTCAGCCTACTTCATTGCCAGCTTGTCTGTACACGCCACCTATTACCTGACTCACGAGGGTCTCATGGATTCAAAGTGGCGGAGAGTCGTAAACTGCGTGCTGTCAACGGTGTACTTTTCCAAGATTAGCAATTCGCTGGAGATCGCCTTCAGCTTGTCCAGCAGACCGAGCTGATGCATGATCCTTAGGGTATCGACACCGAGGACGAGGCTGGCACCCTCATCGATTACGACTTCTTGCCTGCGTTCCAGGACGACGAAGTCAATGGTGGCCTTGTACAGGGTGTGAGCAGCGGTGAGATCAGCTGGACCCCCACCAACGACAATCACCTTGAATGGAGAAGTAGGCGCCATGCTGTGTGGCTGGAGGTGATTTCCGTTTGGCTTGAAGTGATCTATTTGCGTGAAGACCTGCTGTCAGGTTCGAGGGTCGATCAGTGAACGGTCGCAGCAAGTCTGCACCCTTTGATTGTTTCACGACTCAGGAAGGATCCAGCGGAAGATGCGCCCTACCGAAGCAGATATTACGAGTACAGCTCTTCGGAGGCGCGCATCCGGTGCGCACGAGTGCGACATGCCGAGCCAAGCTATAAGCATGTGCCGTTGTAGGTGGTCCGTAGTGGTGTTGGACGGTGAGAGGATGGCTGATGAAGCTGTTGACAAACAGGGTCATACATTCTGCTCTAATCCTTCTAACGGGAGGCATACATTCAATCCACCTGGCCCAACTCGTTAGCGTGGGTATGTGTCAGCTCCACACACGCACTCTCTCTTTCTGTCTCCGCTGCCTCCCCATCGCCCCAGACAGCTTCCCACCATATAGCATGTACGGCGGTCAGACTGCCGCAACCGCTTGCCTCGCCCGCACGGAGCCGAGATGCTGCATGTAACTCATCACCGTTCAGTATTCAGCATTCAGCAGTCAGCACAATCCGCCAGGATCCGCCATTTGCCATCATATCCAACAGTTGCTTGCCTTGGTCAGTTCATATCCCCAAAATGGCCTACTTGGACAGCGCTAGCGTGCTTGCAGTGGCGCCGAAGGAGGCTGATTACGTATGGACCATTTCTCCACTACGCCAGCGCATCAGTGTCTCGAAATGTCACGATTTGCGCCTGACGCTACCGCCAAGCCAGCATATCCATTAGGCATAAGACCCGCCCGCATTGTCGGGAACCACCTCGCCTGGCCCTGCCATATAATCCTATTCTTTGACAATTTTTCGGGAAGCTCCAGCAGGTTTCAGCATCCATATCCACTACCCAGCTTCTATGCGAAGGCCCCCCGTGCGCTGTGGTATATTTCTCAAATGATCGCGGGATCAATGCGGGAGAGCACAAGTACCAGGCAATACGGACGAATGATTGACGCGAAGGCCCTTTTTGCATGCACTTTCTGCCCTTTGCCTTCAATCTGATAAGTGCCTCTGTATCATGTACTTTGAGCCTTTGACAGGTCGAGGCTTACTGTTCCTGTGGTCTGGTTTCTGCTGAGCAATTATTCCGTTAGCAATAAGGCCTTGCCTGCCAGTGCTTCAACATATCGATCTTTCGATCTATCAAGCATTGTCCAGAGCTACTCGCAATTCCTTTCCCCTTATCTCCTTACTTTAATTTTGACATGCAGCGACGGTTCGGCGCATCGGTGGGAGGTGCCGAAGGTGGTGCTCACAACCACAGCGAGAGCGCCCAGCAGATGCAAAAACGACCTCGCGATTCCATCGTGATTCGGATGCGCACCTATCGTCCTCGTCATCCCATAGCGACCCGCAGACTTTAGCCCATGTCTAATTCAGAAAGGCGCCCTCTAACTTACCCGGCCCTTACAAGCGCAGCTGATGCACTAGCCCCAGAAAAGAAGCGCCCACGGTACAATTCTTCGGAAAAACATCCTGCAGATCTGCTCGAATGCCTGCGCTTCTGGACCAAAAAGGCATCTCACCCCCCTTTTTTTCTCCCATGCAATTTCCCATCAAGCGAAGGCAAGGTTTCACATCTTTGGACCTTGGCTTTTCACAAGTTCGGGTGCGTGTCATGCGCCGTGTGCTATTCAAAAAGCTTGTAAGAACCAGCTGACGAGTTACAAATGTGCACGTGCAAACAGCAACAAAAGCTCAAGCAGTCGCGCTCTCCTTTCTACCTGACCTCCCTCATTATCGCACACCCGAGCAAAAGCCATTCGTCATCACGTTCCTCGTCTCTGCCACGCAAACAATCTACTCCCTTGTTTGCATTCAACTCGTTTGGCTGCTCCGTGCAATCCTTGATTCCCGTCCAGTGCACCGCACGTGCTGCGGATCTGAACTCGCAGCAAAACAGCAGAGCCGTCCTCACCACGGCCTAGACACAGGATTGGCCACGATGTTGCAGAAAACGCTCGGCAAGCAGCAGATCAGCCCCGGTGCGAGCAATAAGCGGACCAAAGTGCTGTCACTACCCAATGAGTCCCACCCTCAGTACGCCTCTCATGCACCTCCAATCTCACAGTAACAGCGCTCGAAAATGGGCGTAGCTGAATGAGACTTATGGGACCATCCACCGAAAAACATTGCACTGCTTTGTTCACCTGGAAGTACCGGTCAGCCAACTGTGCTACCAATCAGGTTCATGAGCGCCAGTGCGCGTGCGATGGATGTTCTGCAGTGGCATTTTGCAACCCTCAGGGCGATGCGAGCTACGTGTCACCTGATCACCACAGTGCGTGGGACGCGCTAGCTTACTTATGTCTTCAAGTCAAGTTATGCAGAACTACCTGTTGCAGCGAACATTTCATGTCTCGATACATTCTCAAGTGTAGACTATGTTGATGCTGGGCGTATCACTCGCGTTCAACCTGCTCAACGACGATCCACGGTGTCGCAGTCCCGGCCAAGAGGATATTGGCAACATCATTGCAGCCGCGCGCGCGAATATGCTCTACGCTCTGCCGGCAACGTTGGAGGCAATCTGCGCACTTGTCCTGCGCGAAATCGACATCGACTTGTAGGGTGGCGATGCAGAGGGGGGAAGTAGGAACTCCGGCCGGTAAAAAAGCAACAGAAAGGGAGGGGGGTAAACGCGTACACACGTACGCACGTACGCACAGCTGCGTCGTATATGTGTTAAAGGGTAGCGCACCTGCTAATGCACAGCCTACCGCACTTTTCAAGCGTGCAGGGCTTGAAATCTACCAAGGGTATAGCACCACTGAGGTTTGGAATGTGTCAGTGTGGATATTCGCATCTTTTGCTTAGCAGAATGAATCAGGCTAAAATAAAACACCTCTTCATCTCCGCTGCTCAAAGCTGACGAGCACGTCGAGAGCTACTTGCTCCCTCCATTCTCGCACACATGAGAGAAGCGGGGAGCTGTGCCTCTAGGAGCTGTATTTCAAAGGCAGCCCCCCTTTCCCTCTCCCCGGCTTGCTGCGCGATACAGTCAAGCTCGAACGGTCTCCAGGTGACGCAAGCCGTGAGACAATCGCCTAGGGCACGGGCGTTTTGTTCCGCAAAGCGCCTCCATTGGTGCAGTACGGATCGGGCTTGCTGATTGTCGTCTCACGCCAAGACGACTGGGTCGGACTCACCACCGGCGGCACACCGCGTGCGCTGTGGATCGAGACGCACCTGACCGAGCCGCTGTGGTGTTCCTTGGACTTTGAGCGCTTCACGTGCCCCACGTGCCTCGGTGGCGGGGAACGAGCGTTGATGATCGCCATGCCCCAAGGACACAGCACAACGGGGAAAAGCAGCCTGCTACTCACATTTGACTGGACGACTGGCAACTTGCCCCATTTCAAGTCTGACCGTCGCGCCAAAGAGCGCATGCTGTTGCTCTTGGTCGAGGGCAGCGACGGCATCTATGAGTTGTGGGTCAAGGGCTTGTGTCCGGGACTGCTGTTCGACTCGGCCCAACTCGTTCCACGTCCGGGCGACGCAAGCGGACGGACCCTCGCGTACAACACGTAAGATAAATTCGGAACATTCGAGCCTAGCGTGTAGCACATGCATCCCTTGCTCTTCGTCGCGCGACAGGACGACTGAATCCGGCTGACGACCCGCGGTGCGCCGTGCACGCTGGACATCGAAGCGCGCAGGGCCGAGCTGCTCCGCGAGGTACTCGGGCACGAGCGGATTCGATGCATCACGTGCCAGGACGGCGGTAGTCGTTCGCCCCGCGATCGCGTTCCAACACGACGGGTACGACGAGTTCAAGCCGGAAGAGCCCCCAGCGCTGGCAAGGATCATCACGATGTCCAATGTAGAGCTACTGCACTTGTGCGCGACCATCGAAGAGACGTGCACGTTCGGCCGCCAACCCGAGGAGAGCGTTGGGGTTACTTTCAAGGGTAACTTGCGGTGCTCGCAGAACGAGATTTTTTCCGGCCATTTGGATGCTATGAGCTGTGATCATTGAAGACATTTGCTCCGCCATCTCTCGGCGCGGCGTCGAAGCTGCCAAGCGCTCGCACTTTTTTGTTCTTCCTACAAGCAGCTTAAAACCGCTTTATGACAGATCCCGAAAATGACTTGCACATAGTATCTTGAAACCCATATATCAACCGAGATGTACGGGGTATCATGAGCAACGGGTCGATGGAACCACAATAAAAAAATGGCGAGGAAAGAGAACACAACTTCAGCAGGATCAGCGATGTCCGCTTCATCACCATACGTAGACGCAACTGTTTTTTTGGCTTGAGGACCCGCCCCATGAGGAAGCACACGCTCAGCTGCTGGCCGTGACGGTTGGCGCGACGTTGTGCGCGTCGAGATCAAGCTTGGTCTCGACGTGCCTGCTGACTTGCTGCGCCGCTAGCTCTGCGGACGCCTGCAATCCGTGCGCGCGCTTGATGATGTCGGCCGCTGCTTCGGCGATGCCGTACACAGTCGCTTGGATGTGCGCCGAGACGTTGACGGGGATGATAGACGCGTCGACACTGTGCAAGGGAAAGCATGTCAGCAGGTAGGAACAGTACAGCATGTGCGCTCGACAGGGCGGTCTAGTAACTGACACTCGAACATTCTTAAGACCATAAACTTTGAGCTCGGGATCGACGACGCCGCCCTTGTCGCGCGGGAGCATGCTGGCGGTCGAGGTGATGTGATACTCTGTCGTCGTGCCGACGGTTCGCGTGTACTCTTCGAGATCGGCGTCGGGGCCGGGGACGACTTCGCGCTCAATTTGGCGCGCATACTGCTGCGTCGTGGCAATCTTGCGCAGGAACTTGGTGCCGGCGGTCGCGACAGCGAGGTCCCATGGCGCACTAAAGTAGCCAGTGTGGATCGTCGGTGCGACCGCGACGTCAGCGGAGCTGATGTGAATCGAGCCACGTGAGAAGAGGTGCTGCTGCGCGGCGAGGAGCGTGAGGTAGTTCTTTCCGGGATCTGGTGCGCCGCTCGTCGCGAAGTACCCGTCGACGCCGATCCTGCGGAGAAAATGCAGTGGGACTGTCAGCAATAGGAAGGTGGTCTGTGTGTGTTTGTGTGTGCAAAGTTAGACTCACAGCTCCATCTGTCCGACTTGATCTGGGTACTTTTTGAGCCATTCAAGCTGCTTCTCCAATGTGGCGACGTACGACTTGTCCCTCTGGCTCTCGACGTAATTGTCAGCCTCTTTGATGAGCCTAGCCACCTCGTCCTTATCACCGTTGACCAGCTCCTCGAGCGAGATGTAGGCGACCGTCGGCACGCCCTCGGTGAAGATGCTGCCTTTTTCTGGGTCGTTGAGCTTGTACAGGCTCTGCTGCTCCTTGGCAAACGCGGGGTCGTTGCGCAGCGAGTCGAGCGTCACGCTACCCTGTTTGAGCTCGTAGGTGACGGAGCTGTACGTGTGATCCTGCATGCCCTCGCCTACAGAAGGCAGTTCAAGCCGAACGGGCACGCCGGCCTTCGAGAGCACAGAGGCAGCGCCGACACCTGAGCGCTCGAGAATTGCGGGACTGAAGACGGTGCCGGCAGAAAGGATGACCTCCCTGCCAGCGCGTAGCGTGAAGCGCTTGCCCTCACTGCCGCCAGCGGTGGCGACAAAGGTGACACCTGCCGCGACAAGCGGCTCCTGGTGTGCGTCGCCTGGCGCAAACTCGATCCGCTCGACGGTGGCACCTGTGAGGATCCGCAAGTTGGGCCGGCCGAGATTGGGGCCGAGGTACGCGCTGGCGGCGTAGCTCCTCGTTGAATCGCGCGGATCGATTATGCTCGGCTGCACGCTTGCCCCAACATTGTTGCCCGCGAGGCTGTGATCATTGCGCGGGATACCCAGGCTCTCCAGCGCCAGGATCCAATTCCGAGTCTGCTCTCCGACGTACAGGGGGAAGCTGACTTGGATTGGGCCGCTATTGCCGTAGTCCTTCGCATCGGGCTTGATGTGCAGAGCCTCAGCAGTGACGGGCGAGGGTAGGTGGAAGTGCTCGGCCTTGCGCATGTAGCGGTAGAGTGTATCCCAGTTCCAGCCTTTGTTGCCGAGCTGCTCCCAGCCGTCGTACTCGACCGACGAGGCACGGTCGTAGACGAGAAAATTCAGCGCCGAGCTTCCGCCCTGCGTGCCACGACGCAAGACAAGTGGTATGAGCTCGGCAGCGCAAAATGCAGAGGCTCGATGCGGTAGGAGTGGAGTCACTCACCAGGACCTTGCCGCGTGGATAATAAGTGCTCGGCACGCCTTCGTTTGCGCCGCTCCCGGGTTCGCTGTGCAACTTCCAGCTGGACTTGAACAAGCGGCATGCGTCACTCAGGAAAGTTAAGCGCGGCATGCCTCCATGCTGACGGGTAACTCACTCCAACTCGGTCATCAGGCCAGCCCCAAACATACCTGGCGTGTCGATGCGCGGGTCGTTCGGCTCGCCCGTGTCCGGTGTCAATGCCGAGCCGCCGCTCTCGAGCACGGCGACCGTCACCTTGGGGTCTTCGGACAGGCGTACGGCGACGGCCAAGCCTGCTGTGCCACCTGTGGAAGCAAGTTGAACAAAGAGTAATCAGGCCCCCCGCTCGCCCTGGAGGAAATCCTAGCAGCAGTCTAGGCGACGCACCGCCGACAACGATAAAGTCGACGCCATCCTGATGGGCAGATACAAACGCCTCGGCGTCCGTTGCGATGGGAGCCATTGATTTCGGTCGTGGGCTTTCAGATGTGCTTGCAAGAACGGAGCTGTCGTACCAAAGCCGGAGCAGACGATGCAGAAAGAGAGATACGCAGAGAGAAAGTCCTAGACACTTAAATGTAGATTTTCACCGTGAGATATAAGAGTGAAATCCTGGCAGAATGGAAGAGAATGAAGCTCCTTTCGCACACCCTTGTTGGACACGGCGGCAGCCTTTCAAAATGATCTAGTGTCAGGGAGAATAGGTGATGCGAGAGATGGCGGCGAGGCGGTGCGCTCCCATCCGCCCGTCGATCTGTCTGTCTGGTGGGAGCCGCGGTGAGATTGAGGGCAGAACCGACAGAGATGGTATCAATATGTATATCATGTGAGGCGAGCACGACTATTGAGCAGAATTCCGACCACCCTTTATATAGTAGGTGCATGTAGTAATTACTATACAAGTTAGCCTTGCGTTCATTTCGAGCGTGCGTTGCAGCAAGCACACCCATCAGTAGCTGTGAAAGGCCGCCAAGTCATCGAAATGAATGTAAACCAGTCCGGTTCCACCCGCTGCATTTGCTGCTGCACGGCGCACAACCCACAGCACATTGATTATAATTAAAAATGAGCCAACGTTTCGCTCTCACAGTTGCGACGTTCGCTTGCTGACACAGAGCCTTGTGTGGCCGGCCGCCCACGCGCTTACTCTCCTGGCAGTGGCGTGCGTGAAATGTTACCTTTTCCCAGGGTTGGTGGACGCTGCCTTGCTGAAGGCAGTTAGTTGGTTTATTAAAACGGATGGTGTACTCTATCGTATGCAGGCTGCAAGGGCACTCACTCCGCCTGCTCCCGCGACGCGTCCTGTGTGCCCTGCTGCCCCCCGGCAGACACGGAGACGTCGCAGCGCCGCCCCCAGCTGCTCGCTGAGTACCAGGAGGCCAGCTTTTCCAGCAGTGCAGCGGCGCATTCACAGAAGACTGGTCCTATGCCAGGCCAGGCCCCAAGAAGGCTCACTCAATGATTACATAAAGTTTACCGAATGAACGAGCCGAGGAAAAACTTTTCCGCAACGATGGTATGGACGCACACGCCTCTCGAATGCGTCAACCTCTATCGCGACTAACGGCAACCCTGGATAACCTATGCGTAATCAGGCGCATCCCCCCTGTTGGATACTAAGCCATGGAAACCCGCCAAGGAGCGAGGGAGGCATTCTTGCTTGTCAATTGTAGAATTGGCAATCGTTCCGACGAGGAGCTCGCGTCGTGCTGCGAGGACGGGGGGAACCATTCATCAGCCTTCTCAGGGTACAGGACCCCGCGAGAGGCACCTCAAAGTCGGCCGTGTCGCAATGCATGTCAACGCTCCTCCACATATCAGATCTGCGTGTGCCAGCGTGGGCTAAGCCGCCGCGCTCGGATACGAGGACATGTCATACATGGACTCCCGCACACCTCTGGCATGCTGAACTCCTAGGCTGCGTAACAACTTTTGCCTGACAGCCGTCTGTCTGTCCTGTGCTCGATGAAACCCTTGTCTCCCTCTCCTCCTGCGGCAGTGGCGGCTCTTCTGCCACATTCTCGCGCCAGGATATTTGTCGTTGCTGATTGAGCAATAGAGGTCGAGGCCCGGACCGCCCGGTCGCGTCTAGGTGGCGAGGGAGAAGGGCTTAGAACGTAGATGCATACATGGATTGGATTGGCCGCGTCGGTAGCCCGTATGCTGCACAGGTCGACTGCAACGATTCTTACAGCATTCGATCAATGTTATGCATTGACAGTCTAGAGAAATAAAAATACATGTGTGCAGGCAAATACTCATGCTACTTGCAAAGGCCAGACACGATGTCCATCTGAGTGATCTGCTCGATGCCCGCCTTCTGCGGTAGGGAGGGAGACGGCGAGGCCATCACACATATTAGCACTCCTCCAGGATGCCCGCCCCCGCAGGTCGAGGATCCTCCGCATCGTTGGCGGAAGAGCTGCTGTCGCTATCGCTCTCTCTGTCCTCTCCATCGCCGCGACCGGCAAGCTGATCCTGATCCTGCCAGATCACGCTCCCACCCGCGCTGATTGAGCCGCGATCCGCGTAGCACGTATGCCCACCCGCAGCGGTGACGGCGGCACTGATTCTTCTGCTACTGCTGCTGCCGCTCAATCTCCGACCGCTGCGGATCGCACCGACTTTGCAGCGTCCGGCGTCTCCGTGAGTTCCGGCTCTCCTCATGCGACGCCGATGCGGAGTCAGGTCCGCAGCGGTCAACGGCTCCTCCTCTTCCTCCCCCTCCTCCCCAGCAGCAGCAGCGAACCCAGCTTCCAAGCCCTCACCATCGTCCGTGCTGGCGCCAATCTCGATCGACAAGCCGAGGTTCGAGCGCGCGGCTCGTCTGCACGCCTGTTGTTTACCCGCTTTGCCGAAGGGCATGTTGCGCGATCCGATCTCCGCCGGGACGCAGTCCACGCCTGGGAGACCGTCCGTGCCAGGTGTCGAGGCGCTTGTACCTGGGTGGCTAGTCCGGTCTCTGGCATCGCCATTAGCATTCCTGTGACCGTGGCCGTGACCGTCGGCGGAAGAGGCCGCACCGCAGGAGTCTGTTTCCTGTTGCTCCTTGGACCGTCGCCGTCGAAGTTCTTTGAGCCGGTCTTTTGACGAAGCAGAGCGCTGCAAGGCAAAGAAGGAGAACTCCTCGCCGTCCGTGTCGGTCATTTGGCCCGTCGAGGGACCGCCGCCCGCCAAATTGGCATCAGCCGGCAGAGGTTCTCCACCCGATGTCGACACTCCTCGGCCTCCGCCTCCTCGTGCAGCATTACCTCCAGCATCACCACCTGACCCGTTCACACGATCGCGCGCTTTCAACGCCGCGCGGCAAGCTTTGCGCCCTTGCTCGACGGCACGCTCTAGTCGCACACGGTTCTCGATCATGTGCTGGTCAGTAGAGGGGCGCATAATTGGTGAGATTCGCACTTCAAAGATCTACTTCCCCTCCAACTCACAAGCTTAGGAAAGGTGACAGACTGGCCGACGTGGATCATGCGCTTCAGCTCCTGCCGATCCGGGTCAGACAGAAGGCGCAACCAGTCCCACGCGCGCGTCTTGGGCCAGATGGTGACGGCTCCGCTGAACGCCTGGAGGAACGTAGAGCTCCAGTCCTGCCCGAGTAGCTTGGGCATCAAGTCCAAGTCCCTAATCACTTTGAAGTTCATCGACAGGTGCAGCTTGAGCACGTGCTCCGCTGCACTGAGGAAGAAACCGCCCCTCCATCCTTTGCCCTTGCGGTGCGCGACCGGTCGTCCTGGCATACCCTTGGGAGCAAAAAAGAAGAGGTGCACGTGTGGGTTGGCTTGAGAGACAATTGGATAATTGACATTGTAAAGCGACTGCAGCTCTTGTAGCGGAATGTCCATGCGCAGTGAACCATCCTTAAATCGGTGTCCCCAGTTCCACGGGATTACTCGTCCTGATTTGGTCTTTTGCATCAGGCAGATCGGATTGAGCTGGTGACAGGCAAAGTCGGATGAATGCGTCGTCTTGCACATAACCCGGATACCATGCCAATGATTACTCACAATACCGGGAACAGCAGCGGACGCGAGCAAGGCGCTCCAGATGACACAATCGGGACTTGTAACATAGTTGAGCAATTTGACGGGCGAATGGCGATCAGCCGGGATGACGCTGATGTTGAGCACCTTGCCAGTGCGCTTGTACGCCTCCATGAAAGTGGTGCTGCCCATGGTGAAAAACTGCGCTTTTTGCGCAAAACTTTTCGCTTCGAACCGCGCACCAATGCGCCAGACGCGCGGGCCCCACGTCAGGATGGACTCTTCACAGGCGTTGATGCGGTCCGCCAGCTCGGGCACCATCAGAACTTTCAGCTCCGAGTCGTGCCGTGTGCACGTCAACGCGGCGATGAGGCCGCCGGCAGAGGTGCCGGATACGTATTTGGGCAGCAGGTTAGCATCCAGCAACGCGCGGACGACTCCGCAGTGGTCTGTGCATTGGTTCAAGGAAACAGAAAAGGGGCAGATGCAGAGCCCGTTAGAGTCGGAGCTTGACTGCGACACTTCCATCTCAACTTACAGTAGCCAAAACTTGCTCCGCCGCTGAGACAAAGGGCGCTGGTGCCAAGGTTCTTCTTAGCAGTGCGATAGAAAGCTCGCTTTGCTTCCAGCGAAAGCTGCGCGGAGAAGTGAAAGTCATTGTCAGCACCCCGGTCTAGGAAGATGGTACGTTGCGGGAGAACAGACCTTATCTGTTCTTTGAATGTACTCCAATCCCTTTTCGACCTCGTCGACATAATTTTCGATCAGGTGTTTAGTTCCCCAAAAGGTCTCGCTGTACAGCCTGAATCCTTCCACCCCAGCAAAGTTGTTGCGAACGCACAGGTCGAGCACACCGATCAGCTTCTCCGCCTCTTCCTTCTGCCGAAACACACGCAAGGAATTGCAGACTTTCTTGACGAGAATCCAGTCATAGAGGCCGCTCGCGTCGCGTTCCTTCCACTTTTCGTACCCCGCGAACGAATCCATCTCCAGCGCCCAGTGCTTCCAGTCCCTCCACGTCTCAGCACGCCGCAGCTCCTTGCGCAACTCTCCCTTACGGCCGCGCCACGCGATCGCATACTCCACCAGGTTGACGACCTGCCGCGTCAGGACGTATAGGCTGAACTCCAGCGCGATCGTTAGGAAAATGGCGAGCAGCAGGGGGAAACGCAGAAGCGTAAAGAGCAGACCCTCGCGCGAGCCGTTATCTATGCCATGCAGCTTAGGGTGCGAAGAGTGCTTGGCCGATTTGGATTTGCTCTGTGAGCGCGAGTGATGGTGGTGATGTTGATGATGATGGCTGTGACTGGGCGATGGCCCTCGTCGCTCGCGGATCGGCGCAAAGTCCGATGCGGCAGAAAGGAAGAGCTCGCTATTAGTCCTAGTGTTCCTGGTGTTTTTCTTTACTGATTTTGTGCTCAGCGCTGCTCCAGATGAGCTACTTCGCTGCGGTGTGGATGAAGGCGAGCCTGAAACAAAGCCGGATTGACTTGCAAAAATGCGCTCTCGAAGCGCGTGCCCCTTTTGCGCTAAGACTTTTCCATTTTGTTCTGCATTCTGGTTGGACCTTCCGAGACGCATATTCTCTCCCTCGCAGATCACAGGCGCCTTGTCCCTCCATGCTCTCTTCACCTCCGTTTGCACGTCCTTTGCGTCCGCTTCTACGTCGGCGTCAGTCTGTGCGTCGACTTGTCCCTTGGCGGCAGAGTGTTCGACAATGACCACTTCTGACTCGGCAGTTTCGCTCATCCCGGCGTCATCACCCATCAGGGCTTCTGCAAAATCCTGGATTATTTCTGGCTCGTCGTACTGAGCGGTCAACAGCGGATCGAGCGGCTCGCCGGCCTGGTGCATGTTGTTCGAATATGTGTACACGCGTGGGTTGCTAAATTGCGGGATCGAAGCGAGGATGGAAGATGCTATAGGGTTCCGCTTGCGGGAACGGGCCGGCTTCAACGGAGAATCTGCATTATAGATGCTTCTTCGATCTTCGCCAGCTCGACGTCGACGGAAGAGTCGCAGCCAGACGGAACCACGAGAACTTTGCGACTCGCCTTCGCGAGTCGGCTTAGGTACCCCCGCCGCGACATTCGACTCCGATTCCTTTCCTTCCCATTCACTCTTGCTCAGAGACGATGGCTCGAGCACTCCAGACTCTTGCACATGGCCAGACTCCTGACCAGCTGCGACTGCGTCGGAGGAGGGTGGGAGTGAGGAGGAATTGGCAGCGGAGGAAGCGGCGGCATGCTGATCGCCCAGAACGAGACTCGGCAGCGAGAGTTTCAATCCGGCTGCGTTGGCACGCTTCATCGTAGCATTGGTGATGCTTGGTAGGTAAGAATACCATCTAGGACCACCTGTCAGGTCTTTAAAAAATCACAGTTGCCCCGAGATGGGAGTACCATGGACGGCTTGTTGCAGCTGATGTTGACCGATCGTTTGTCGTTTTGCGTCATAGGTGTCGTGTCCCTCTCTAACCTGCCAAAGGGGCTATAACCCTAACCTCAAACACATACCGGGCATTCGGTGCAAGCTGCATGCCGAAACACCGCACCAACTAGGATGCTATTATAGGGTTGGCTGTGTCGTTCTTTCCGCCAGTGATCCGTTCCTGTCGATGACTTAAACAGGATCCGAGCTGGCGCCGAAACGGCAGCGAAGTCAGCCTTGTAGACACTCTTTTTCTGGTGCGCTTGCCAACAATTGCCAGCTTGTGCGGCCGAAAGTCCCGTATTACGTAAGTGGCTTTGGTCTTGACGAAATCTACTCCCTTGAGATGAGGCAAGAGGCTGTAGATGTGATAAATTGGATTGATTCATAAAAAAGAAAGGAGCGCGCTAACAAAGGTTCCCACAATCGACGCTAAAGCCGCGGCCAATTCACGCAAAGATATGGCAAGTTTTGATGGAATGATGTCATGGTGAATAATCAAGGAAGGTGCTGTGACGAAGTACTGGACAGCAGGATTCAGGGCAGGACGAAAGTTTAGAGTTTGAAGATGGCGATGACGATGACAATTGCCTGCATTGGCACGATTGTGCTGCACAGCTGGCGAGGGCGCGAGGCAAACCAGTGAGCGGCGAGGGGTGGCGACTCGCTCGACCCGTTGACACTTGCCGACCCTTCTGGCTGCCGACAATCTGTCTTCTCTTCGGATGAGTTAGCTGCAAGCGACTGTCTTGCACTGACTACCGCCTGCTGCCGTGCTTGATTCTTGTGCTGACTCTTGGCGCCGTCAAAAAGATCACCTCTCCGTGATTGCAGGCATTTGCTTCAGCATTTGTCGATGTTGAAGTTCACCAGTTCGTCCCGATCGCCCGAATGTTTATTTTCCCGCTTTAGGGGTCCCCAGGCTCAGAAGGCCACAGCTGAGTTTGCATATGTCGGAAGGTGTGGGGGTTGGACAAGGAGGTCCTGGATGAGACTGGCACTTGAGATGTCTCCAACGGCTTTCGGTCTAGCTCAGTCATGTCTCACAAGGGAGAAGGCTACGACAAAACTTTCCAAACGAATGCTCCAACAGGGAACAGGGTCCAAGCGGACAAGGAACCAATGATGGGTATAATTTTGACCACATACATGACTTCTGTGGGCCGCCCGTGCCGCGGCACCTGCAATTGTGCTCGCAGGCAGGCACAGATACAGCTCTTGCAATCCCTGGAAAGCCCGTGGAAGCTTGCGGTCGACCGACGTGCAAATACCTCCAAAGTCGCCTCCAAGACAGACGAAGAAGATGGGAGGGGCCTGGGAACCTAGGCCAGACTGGGACAGGCTGCCAGAGTGCCAGGGCTCTCAAGTGATTGACTTTCGGCCAGTAGTGGCCAATGACGACATGTATCCCATTGCCGAACCTCCTAGGTGTACAGACATACGATCGATGAATACCTGGAGGAATAACGAGTTGGAAGAACAATTGCATATATATCCTCTTCTCCATCTCATTCTCCTCTCCCCCTAATCCTCGTCTTCCCTCCAGCTTTGCCTCCCCCCCTTTTTTTTCTGCTATTCCCCTTATAAATGCCCACATCCTGTCACAACGAGGTAATTCCTTCACCACCGCGCAGGCACCCTAAGTCCCCCTCTTTTATAAGCCTCTGACTCACCATGGGTGGTGCAGTTGCGCCTACCACCTCGACAAGCGAGCCTATCTTCCAGCGTAAGAACCTGCGGCCAGCATTCTTGTGCTCCATCGCGGTGCTCGGCGCTGTACTCTACGGCTACGATGGAACCTGTGAGTGGAGGCAAACCGTGTACAAATAGCCAGACAACAGCACCATGCTGACCAGTGTTCTCGTCACCCGCTGCGTCTTTTAGACTTTACCGGGATCCTGGGCCAGTCTGGTTTCAACCGTGACTTTGCACAAGATGGTAAAACGGAGCTGTCCCCGAGCATGACCTCGCTGCTCACCTCACTGGTACAAGCAGGTGAGGTGGTCGGGTGCATTCTTGCTGCCTTTATCGGCGACTGGGCCGGACGAAAAGGTGTCTTCTTCGCCGCCGCGACAGGTGTCGGTATCGGTGCCATCTTTCAAATCGCCACCACGTCCTCCATCGGCGTTTTCGCGACTGGTCGAGCCATCTTGGGTGTCGGCATTGGACTCGTCGCGAACGGCACGCCGCTCTATTTGAGCGAAATCGCCCCCACTAGCATCCGTTCTATCGCAGTCTCATGCTGGCAGCTGCTGCTCGCCATAGGGCAGGTCATCGGCGCGGCGGTTAACCAGGGTACTAAGGACATCGACTCCACAGCCGCATACCGCATCCCGATCGGCTTGAACCTTCTCATCGTCCTGCTCATCTTCCTTGGCCTGCTGGTCCTGCCCGAGTCCCCACGCTGGCTCATTTACAAGGGCCGAGAGGATGCAGCGCTGAAGAGCTTGCGGCGGATCAATAAGGGTGCACCTGATGTCGCGGAGATTGTTCAGCGCGAGTTTGCGCTCTTCAAGCAGGCCAAAGAGGACGAGGAGGCGCTCAACAGTGATGGCGAAAACGGATGGAAGACCATGTTCAAGGGCGTAGAGCTGCGCAAGTTCCTCTGCACCTTTGGTATACTTGTGTGCCAGCAGATTGGAGGGGTTCAATGTGAGAGCTGCAACTGAAAATGACTGAAGCGCTCGCAGTCGACAATGAGCTGAGACAGGTTTCCATAACTTGCAGTTATCTTCTCGTACACGACGACGTTCCTGCAGGCAATTAACATTGAGGATCCTTTTCTCATCACAATCATCGTCGATATCATCGAGGTGGTTGGTGTGATCTGCTCGTTCTTTATCGTCAATCGTCTCGGCCGCCGCACGCTGCTGCTGTGGACCTCAGTGCCGATGTTCATCAGCCTCTTTGTCTGCGGTGGCATCGGGACGATTACGAGCGGCGAGCGCACCGTCAACGAGTCGAGAACGATTGCCGCGATGATCTGCGTCTATGTCTTCTTCTTCAACGTCGCCTGGGGGCCCCTCGCGTGGGTCGTCGCGTCCGAGCTCAGCACGGGCAAGAACAAGAGCAAGCACCTCGGTGTCGGCACCGCTGGCTTCTTCGTTATCGCATGGGCGGTGACGTTCACGCTGCCCTACCTCTTCTACAGCGCTGGGCTCAACGCACAGATCGGCTGGATCTATGGTGTCGGCACGCTATTTGCGATGGCGTTCGTCTACTTTTGCATTCCTGAGACAAGGGGCAGGTCCCTGGAAGAGATTTCGGAGATGATGGACGCACGTGTGCCGACCCGCCAGTGGGCCAGCTATATCGCATCGCATTCCGTCAGCAATAGCGTGGTGCAGCACAGCAGTCGGGACAGCAGCAGTGGCGGCAGCGAGGATGAGGAGTCAGCGCCAGAGAAAAAGGGCGCAAAGAGGGACATAGAGCCGCTTTCTGCGGGCAGCAATGCGGCCCACGACGGGACGGACGGCACACGCACAGAGCTACGAGATGCTTGAGGATCCAGTCTCTATCTCCTTTGGCGCGCAATATAGAACGTGCACGCTTGCATCGACTCGTGCTTGTGTATGTATCTGTATCCTATTTCTCCCTTGCAATCCTTCGTACCTCGATAAAAGCACGCTGCCGAGACAAGAAGCGACCGAGTAGCCTGGAAAGCGCGTCGCAGTCAATTTCATGGTCGTCAATCAAGGCTTCGGGCCGGGTAAAAACACAGGGCGGCGCATGCGATCGAATTTGTCCACGGCATGTTGGACAAGTTGTCGGTGGCACCACGCTATCGACATGCCTTCCTCAGGATGTAATCGAATCGAGGTCAACTAAGTATTGAATGGACATCGTTAGCTCAGACAACTGCGGATTGGATTGCGGCGACTGTTTCAACAGCATATCTGCTCTGCCAGTGCGTCAAAACGAAGAAGGGCATGATACAGAGGGCCGGGTCATGGGTGAGACTAGATAATTGTGTGTCATGTTGATCACAAGTAGAAGCAGTGGAAGCAGTTACGGTGATATGTGGAATTAGGAAGTGGTCGGTGGAGCCAAGGCCGGATCGCGGTGTGCTGCGTGGGGATGTCAGAAGGGGATGCTTTTCGGTGCAACCAACCGAGTGCCAGCTTCTTAATCTCATCACTTTTGCGGCGTTGCCCCCCCCTTTCAAACGACGATTTCTTCCTTTTCTCTCAGCCGGCGTGTTCAATCCAGCTCGACCATCCCATTCACTGTCCACAGCATATTGGTCGGCGCAGTGAAGGCTTATCTCATCAGCGGTTCTTCTCCAAGAGTACACATAGTGCCGCCGAGATGGCTTCCTGTGGCAGAGCTATTGCCCGCTCGATCGGCGCAGCTCGAAGGCCACCCGGAAGCTTCCGGTCCTTAGTCACTGACTTTGATGGTGCGGACATCTTCGCGACCAGCAACAAAGCAAATGCGAGCATTTCCCGCAAGCCTGTCGCTAGAAACTTCGTATCATCATCTTCGCAGCGGACTCCAGATGCCACCACAATGGTGACGACGCCGAGTCCTGCAGCGCCTGCACCCCAGCCAGCGCTAGCATCAACGTCTGCGCCGTCGCCAGACAACTCTAGCCGAGTCGTCACCAAAGATGAACTGAGCAAAGCTCGTCTTCTGATGCGATGGTCCTGGTTTCCAAAAGCTTCGCAGCAATTCGCAGTGCTGCGAACAATCGTCAAGGGAGCAGATCCTTCATCGACCATCTTGCTACCACAGAGCCCTCCTGCCTGGCTGGGTGCAACATTCGCCAGCGCCAAGCACTTTCGCACCGCCCGCTCGCGACTCTGGGAGCCTACGGCAGAGGAGCTGGCGGCATTTCTCAACAAGCAACCCGGAGAAGTCGACTACGCCAGATGGATTGACAATCAGCTCACGCGGCCAGCCTTTGCCGACCAAGGCGAAATAGCCGCAGGTGAAGGCGGCTTGCCAACTCGCGAGACCAAGCTTGACTTTATCCTCAAGCCTGTGTGGCAGAGCATGACGGAGGAGCAACAGAGGCAAGCTCTTACCCGCGTCAAATTCGAATGCGCTCGAAGACTCGGATGGCGCACGGGCTACAGCGCTGGCTTTCCTGTCCCTCAAACCGATGTTGCCGATATTGAGCTAGCTGTCATCGCAAATCAAATCCAAGAGACGGAGCAACATTTGGCCAAGTCTGTGCGCACTGCTGCAGATGCAGCCTCCGATTCCGAGGGAGCTCCCACGGTACCAGCTCTATCACCACGGCAAGAGGGCCACGCGGCCAAAGAGGAGGCTGAGTACCGTGCAGCACTAATGCAACGTAAAGCGGCATTGTTGAAGCGGCAAGCACGCTTGCAAAATCTAAAGACCCTTGCTGAGGATCGATCTGCACGGCTAGCCGCCATGGTCCCAGGCGCGCAGATCACAGACGAGACAACCGCAGCGATCAACAACACTTGGGCGCAGCTATTGCAGCAAGAAAATTCACTTGCGTGGGACGACTGGTGTGCCCTTTCGCACGCCGAGCGCGAGGCGGAATTCAAAGCCGCGTGGAAGTTGCGCGAGCGCAGTCACGTGTACATTGACGACTCTCCCTCCAGCTCAATACTTAATGGGCCTTTGCCGCGCTGGTACACCAAGCCACAGCGCGCCGGCCAGCTGCAGTTCCTACCCAATCTAACCATACGGCTCGTCAAGAACTACACGCCGACAGGAGAGCCGTACGACGCATTCAAAGCGACTTTCCGCGTGCCACTGAACATGCACAAGCACATGTTGCGCAGCTACCTCCTCGCCATCTACGGCCTGCGCACCACCTGGGCGCGCTCGTCTATCTACCGCTCGGCGATTACGCGTAATCCGCGCCGCGGCATGCGCAAGGAGCGCGGATCCAGCAAGACATATAAGAAAGTCGAGCTGGGCCTCGTCGAGCCATTCATCTGGCCTGAGCCCGAGCTAACGTTCAAGACGGAGCGGCTGATGAGCGAGGACATGGAGTTCGAGCGGCAACGGATGCACATAAAGATGACCAAGGCAAAGAGGTGGCGCGCAAAGAGACCCAGCGACCCCATCAGCGTCACCCAGCCTGATGGCACACGACACACCGTCAAGCCGCAGGTCATCGCGCGCGCTAAGGGCATTCCAACCGCCAGGCACTCGAGGATCCTTGCGTTGCTGAGGAACAAGAAGATCGACAGGGAGAACATCATCGCAGAGAAACTCGAGAGCTTGAAGAGCGCCGCAGCGTCTAGCTCTTCCGAAACGAGTGTAGTCTAACATGCAGTTCAATTCTAGTCTCATGTAGAGGCATGGCAGGCTGTGTGCCAGCTTTGTTTTATACAGGTGTGTTCTTCTTGACCGCATCGTGGAATCCAGAAGCGGCGGTTGGATTCCCGAACTAAACAGGGTGTCAGCAAGAGAAGTATTGCGGTCTCGGACGCCTGCGACTCACTCTGATCGCAAAATTGACGGGAGTCCCGTCTTCCAAAGCGACAAGTTTAACAAACTTGTCTTGCGCGACTTCGCAACTCATGCCGGCGAAAAGCTTGACGTTTAGAATGACACGCAACACACCATCAGTGCGCATGACTGCGAAAAAAGGCGCGAGCGCAGATGATTTAGTTTCATTTACCGCGTCGTTGACCGTTGTGCCGCGCAGCCAAGACATGCAAGGTGCTCACCAAGTCTGCCACCCTTGGACGCTGCGTTGCGTGGCACATTGCAGCGCACGGTGCCAGTACCCCGTTCTTTCCATCCTGCACTCTCCGACGTGGTGTAGAGCTTTGCACGAGCTGAAAAAACAGTGTTCTCGTCCTCTTCGCCTGTCTTGACTGTGGGTAGATGGGAAAAGGTGGTGGTGTGGTCAACACAAACCAGGATGAGACTATGCATCACCATGGCACGACATCACGGAGAAAAGATTGAGCAACTCACGTGCGTCTGCAGAAGCTGCGAGCTTGACCTTTTCTCTCTCCTGCAAAGACTCGCCAGCACCCGTCGCCAGCTGCGCCTGGAAAGCCAAGTCCCAGTCTTGCTTGCCTGTAGTTTCCCACGATGCGTCCACGCTAGGACCTGTATCCGAGATGGACGCCTTTGGTCCGTCTTCAACGGCGGGATCGGCAGCGCCCGCTGCTCCGTCTTGTGGCGTGCCTGCTGCCGAGGATGGGGCGCTTTCGTTGCCGCTGCTGCTGCTAGGAGCAGACACTTTGCTCGTCGCACTGCTAAAGCCAGCACCACTTGCAAATGCACCAAAGCCAAGAGAGGGAGTCGCAGCTTTGCCTTTCGACGAAGAAGACAATGGAGCTGGTGGCTTTACCGTTGCGTCAACGCCTGCATGCTGGAGGGAGGAAGAAGGTGCATGCGATGATGAGCCTGAGGAACCATTTCTCGGTTTTTGCGAGTCGAGCGAGGAGCCAAGCAGGCTGGGTCCGATGCCTCCCGTGGCGGCTGCGGGCGCAGTAGGCGCTGAGCCACTTCCAGTTGAGGTGGCAAGCCAGGAGCGCGAGCCGCTTGCGCCTGTCACAAATGGAGAAGATTTGGTAGAGGAGGTGAAAGATGAAAAAGTGGGCTGCAAGGAGGACTTAGACTTGTCAGTGGTGGCGGCGATGCCTGCCCCAAAGGGCGAGGAAGATGCTGCGCTTGCGCCTCCACTCGTGGTAGCAGAAGCAGATGGCTTGCTGCTGAAAGACGCGAATGTGGGCTGCGACCTTGCTGGCGTAGATGCAGCATCCGGTTCTGTTGCGGTTGCCAACGTCGATGTAGACGACGTCGTCTTCGGTTCTTCGGCTGTGCTTGGCCCTCTCACTTTGGCGGCGCCGCATTCCCCGCCCTGCTCTTTCCAATCAAGATCCCTGACCTTACGACGGATCTGCCCCACACCGGGGCCATCGGTCTCAGTTGCATCTAGCGAAGTCCGGCTAGGTGCCAAAGCTGCTGCAGACTCGTCCTGGCCAGCTGCTGATGCCTGGATGGAGTCCGTTGTGCCTCCGGCCTCCGGCTCATCCGTTTCTTCCGGATGCTCAAGCAGCCTGTTCTTCTTCGCTGGTACAGCGTCCGGTGTTGATGGCCCCTGTCAATCAATGATCGGGGACCGCATACATGAAGAAGCGTCAGCGCCGCAGAGACCCAGAACTAAATGAAGCACCAAATACAGCCAACACTCACCACGTGAGCAGAATTCGGTTCCAAGCTACCTTCTCTGTCTCTCTTTCTTCGGATGTGCTCTTCTGTCAGCAATGAAAGCGATCAAGTAGATAAAAGCATGGGAGAAGTCATCGCAATTAGCCCATGAAAGAAACAGATGTTACAAGCTTTGATGCGTACGAAGAAGGTAGACTCACCAAATTTCAGGCTCGCACTCCCTGATGGCAGCTCCATCTTCTCAGGCAGCATGGCTGGTTCTGATTCGGGTGCTGGCTCTTTTTGGTGAGATTTTGCTGCTGTAGACTCGGACATAGTCGGCGCTGCTGTCTCTGCGGTCTGCGCAGACGGCGCTTGCTGCGCAGGCTCAAACGGAGTCGTAGCGGCCATACTGACCAGGGGTCCCTGCGGCTGTACTTGTTCTGGCTCGCCTGACTTGGCTTGTGAGGAAGCTCGCTGTAAAGATGAATCTTCTGACGCTTTCCCTGTCGTTGTAGCGACTGGTGAAGGTGGTTGAGGAGTCACCTGCGATGCCATATCGGCGCTCGACGTTGCGCTGGTGCGTGAACCCATATCAGGGATCGTCCTTGACTTCAGGTGATGCTTTGCGATACCCGTGAACCTGGGGGCCCAACCTCGCTTAAAAGGTATGAATGATTCCGTCACACAACTGTTGTGTATCTCTCATGGAGACGGCCGATCAGAATGTGGTTGTTCGACAATCTGGAACGATTGGGTATGTAGCGTGCTGCCAACCTGCACCTTTAAAGCAGCTGACGAGGTGGCTGCAGCCAGCTGCAGCTTCGAGGATGCGCGAACGGCTCTCACGGCTTTTGGCAGATTGCGATGCCTGCACCTTGAAGGGTCCAGCGGCCAGCTATGTGACCCGGGGTCTGGGTACGATATGCTTGAATGATTACGCGTAAACAATGCATTGGCACGCATCGATGCTTTGCTTTATGATCCTCGGACCCGACACGGACAAAAAGAATGTTTGTGGTCGCGCGCTCACTGACCACTGTCCCTCATCACATCCGCCCTCAGTCCACATCTCACAAACCTTGGCCTTCGTTCATCTCCGCCAAGCACATTCGTTCACCTGGAAGCTTTTGAGCACGCTGCACGCCACCCAGAGAGCCCGGCGCTGTGCTAAGGATTCTGCTCCAGTCCCTGCGCGCTCTTTTCGCGGGACACCCCAGGTGCTGCACGGGCCTTGGAGGTATTGTCCGTACCCGCGCCGCGCTCTACAGCACCGTATGGAGCGAGTTCTCTGGGGAGCTTGCTTCTCAAGAGCAACAATCCCTGATGCTTAATACCTGTGAAGAGGCATCACCCCTCTTGAGAGCATGATTGGTGATGTTTCATATCAGCATTTCGCTTTTCATGTGTGGTGTCCTTGAGGATGGTGCGCTTGACGTGTGCTCGCACACAATCGTTTCAGCCCCGTTCCCGTGCTTCTGTGCTATAGGCGTGCAGATGTTATGAAAGGTCGGACGGCAGCCGATACAGGCCATTGACAATGTCATCGACAGGCGCTTGGAAACTGTGCAACAAATTACACGATCTGCAACTCTCCCGCAGGTGTGACGAGCGAACCAGGCTCAAATCTTCGTCATGCTATGTCCTCGCTGTGCCTTGGACGCATCGTCCCCTTCGAAAGCGCCAAAGAGGTAGGCTACTCTCCTACATCTGTTGCTCCCAAACGTTACCCTGCCTCAATAGCACCGTAAGCGTATATTCGCGATGAGACGTTGTCGATCATCCAGTCGAGGCCCGTGAGCAGGTTCTCCCCCGTCACAGCGGAGCAAGGCTGTATTCGCCAAGCATGCGATTTGATGTCGCCCAGTGCCAGGCTCTGAGGGACATTAAGAGTGGGAAGCCACGTAAGCGTAATGTAAGATACTAGAATCTCTTCTGAAGAAAAGAAGCCGGCTAGAAGAAAAGGGGACAATCAAACTCACTTGCCGAATCTGCTCGCTCGTCATTGAGCCGGCGATATCCTGCTTATTGGCAAGCACAAGAATAGTTGCACCAGCCAGTCTCTGCGAATTTTGTAGACAACGGTGAGCTCGGATTTGATCGAGCGCAATGTACACATGTCTCCTTACCTCTTCGCCCAATAGCCCCCAAAGCTCGGTCTTGCAGTCCTTCATGCGCTCCACATCGCCGGAATCGACAACCCAGACGATGGCGTCTGTGCGCTCGAAGTAATTGCGCCAGTAAGGCCTTAGCGTGCGCTGGCCGCCGACGTCCCCTGCGAGCCGCAAGGAGAAGTGAGGGGTAAAAAGAGACAGAGGGTACAAAAGGTCTGTGAGCAGGAGAACCTCAAGAATTTATGAAAGGCCCGCGTTCCTTACATATATTCAACGTGTACCTTCCAAGGTTCATCACAAAAGAATCACTGAGTAAGCTCCACCTGCGTGTACATGAAAATTGACAGTACACACCCTTTGTGAATGAAAGTCTTTATGTTGAAGCCGAGCGTTGGGCTAATTTCATCGATGGGCTCGCCATTGATTTTTTTAATTACCGTAGACTTGCCTGGAGGTGGGTGCGTAGGGAAAGCGTGACGATAATAATGTGTCAATGTCCACATCAAATGAGTCCAGGCTCAATTTAATTGTGCTTGCCAGCATTGTCAAGGCCGAGAAAGAGGATGCGTAATTCGCGCTCCTTGACTGCAAGCAGGCGTATAGAAAAGGTTAATGCGGACAATAAGCATCAGACATGAGGCCCGATGGAGAACGAGGAAGCAAAATATTATAGCAACAGTTGAAGTGAAAATTCAGCTTCTGCGCAGGTAACACCATCGAATGTCCGTGCGCTCACGTTTGTTCTTTCGGATGATGGTGAGGAGACCCATTCTGACATTCGCTCTCGAATTCCGTTCTCCCGGCCTGCACGAAGGCCCTAATTCCCGCTATAGCCGCAAAACAAATGTCGTCGAAAGCCCTGCTGCGTTCTTCATGGCTGTACGAACGATAAAAGGGGATTTCTCAGACGCTAGAGTGTCCGAGTGTCGGCTGCCAACATGAACGAGAGAAGTCGCACACCCTTCGCTAAACCTAGCACAAATGATTTCGAGCATTGCCTATCAATCACCTCATCACAACTCTCTTTGTTGTCCCAGCACAGACGAAAGCCACTGCAAGGTCGACTACGGAATGCTTTCCCAAGACCCAATGGATTGTGCGAATCGGTGCAAACACCCTCCGCTCCGTCATCGGCTTCACAAAATTTCCAACAAATGACGACGAATCTCACTTTTAGCTTGGGGCCTTTAACGCTGCAGCAGAGATTGAGGGTTGTTGCTTCAGTGAACGTTTTATTTTTCGTTGAGAAGCAAGATAGTGACTTGTCCAAATCTGTAAGCGTTGACTTGCTCGCATAACCTCCTCTCCATCACGTCCAGCTTCGACGCGACATCGACAAGGCAAGCACGATTCCCCTCGACGTTCAGTTCGCCATCGCACCCAGCCTTTGTTGCAGCAGTGAGCTTGTGGAAGATGGCGCCATCGACGACAGCCGAGCTGGAGCTGCTGACGTTCCTGTCCGATTCGAATGCACAAGTACGGCAAGTGGCTGTCGAGCATGTGGCGAGTTTCTCGGCCAAGGCGCACCCACGGCGGACGCTGCTGACGCAGAGCGCCAAGCTGCTACCAGCGCTCGACGGCAAAAAGGGACGGTTGATCGGGCGTGACGGCAAGGAGTGCGATCCAATTGAGGATCTCAAGAAGCTATGTAGAGACCAACCTGTGCGTATACTGTTTCGATTGGTAGGCATGCCATCAACGGACCGGTCAAAATGCTGACATGGGGCACCCAGATCGCTGCGCATGACGCCTTTTCCGCACTGATCAACCTGAGCGAGAGCGCGCAGGTTGCGACGCGAATAGCCGACGCGCCATTCCTCACCTTCCTAGTGACGTACATCGCGGACTCAGTGTCGCTGCTAGCGGATCTGGCGTGTATGCTGCTGTCGAATCTGACCAAGTTCGAGTCGGTGGCCGGGGCGCTGCTGCAGCTGCGCGTGCCGACGAAGCCGTTCTACAGCTTCATGAGCATGGAAGGCATGGATGCCGTTATCAGGGGTATTGACGCGGACCCGTCTGCAGCAGACTACGAGGAGCGGAAACGCGCAGCGCAGGAGCAGGCGCACCGGCTTGTCGAGGCGGCGCAGCAGCAAAAACGGCAGGAGGAACAGCAGGTGGCAGCGCTCAGCTGTCTACTCGATGCGTTCGAAGAGGGTGCGACGGTTGCGAGCAACGAGAGCGCCGTCGAGCATATGCGCCGCAAAGTGGAGCAAGCGCAGCGGCAAACTGAGACATCGGAGGGGTCGTCGCAGCAGCAGCAGCAGCGCGAGGTGGGTGCAGACGGCAAGCGGAAGATCAAGCGAAAGAGCAACTGCAATTTCCTTGCGAGCGTCTTTGCGAACGTCACTGTCCTGCCCGCTGGGCGCCAGTGGTTCGTGGAGCCGCTGTTCGCGGCGCAGGAAAAGACGTCAAGAGAAGCAGAGACGGAGAGGGAAGCGACAGACTACGCCGTCGCGCGCATTATGGTCTTCACTGAGCACCCGGACCTGATCCGGCGAGGGGGCGTGATCTCAGCGCTAAAGAACATCTTGTTCATTAAGAGCGCGCACGAAGTGCTGGTGGCGCCGCCTGCACTGCCGCTGCCGGCGAGCTCGCTGCGCAAGGACGCCGACGCGCTTTGCGAAAAGATGCTGCGCGGCGCCGCGGCGCGACGCGCGGCGGCGGCGGCGTCGTTGGACGTGCTGCCGTACTTGCTTCTGCCGCTTTGCGCGGGCACGGAGCTGTCCGAGCTCGATTTCGAAGACCAGGAGCTGCTGCCAGAGTCGTGCCAGCTCCTCGATGCGGGCAAGCAGCGCGAGGCGGACGCGGCGCTGCGGCTGATGCTTGTCGAATGCCTTTTGCTGCTGTGCACGGGGCTGTACGGGCGCGTGTGCCTGCGCGAACGGGGCGCGTACATCGTCGTACGTGAGGCGCATTTGCGCGAATCGGACGAAAAGGTGAGTGCGGTCGCTCTGCGGTGGAGCAGCCCTACGCTGTCGGTGTGACAAGCTGGGCCTAACGCTTGGCTTCGATGCGTCACTACAGATCACAGAGGCGGTCGTGCGCCTTGTCAACATTCTCAAGCGGGACGAGTCGGAGAACTCGCTGGGAGACGCCGAGCACGACGAGGGGGAGAGTAAGCACAGTGACGGAAAGGCTGGCAGGTTACCAGGCGAGATCGACGTTGGCGCAGAGGACGAGAGAGGGGAGAGCGGGGACGAAGACCTGGTCATCGAGGAGCTATGAAGTTTTGAGTTGCATGGATCCAGTCATGTCATGATACATCGTCACCGGTGCCCCTCCCACGTGATGGCAGCAAGAGCTTTCTTTGCTCATTGCAGAGTGCATGTCTTTATTATTTCTTTTCCTGTTTCTGCCCTTTGTCGCACCCGTGATGGCGGCGGCGGACACGAACAGCAAGAGTGCAGATCCCATGCAGCGTACTTGAGGGCGCGGCTTGCTTGTTCGGCCTTGTCACGAAGCGTTGTGCCGCAGAACCATGGGTGCTGTTGCGCGGCTGGGTGGGGCGGAGGCGCTGCTGTTGATCAGGTGATCCGACTCTTACAGCAACATCTGCCCCAGGTGTTTCTTCAAAACGCAATGTATGTATGTAGCTACGCCGCACAAAGGCATGCGACGCGCTGCACCGTCGCGTATGTGTTGCTAGATGGCGGAAAGGCCGGAATGGAGGAAGGGGGGGGTTGGTCTAGTCACATGTAATTAGGGTTGAGCCCTGCGCCCTCTCCAGACTGATCTAAACCTCAACCCACGAGCAACAAGGTCATTGAGAACGTGGCAGTCGCGTGCGCATGAAGGGGTGCCGCGCGATGGAGGTGCGGGAGGGCTGTCAGGTTGGTTGGGCAGTGCGCGGCTACCGATGCCCGCGCAGGAGCCGAGCGAGTCTGCTCCCAGCGTCTGTAAACACAAGAACACCAGTGTCAACACCAAAATGTCCCGGCGGTTGATTACATTCTTTCCATGTGAAGAGAGTGCTGCTGTGCACCATTCGCCTCCCCCAGATTGATTGAATTTGTCGCAGTGTGGGAATTTGAAATTTGGCTCCATGCATCCTCATACATGAAACAGCAATGGATCCACATCTCGCGCGGGGGGCGTCGGGGTGTTGAGTACTATTGTTGCTGTCGCTGTCGCTATTGCCCATAGTCGACTGGAAGTAGCGCTGCTCGTCGCCCTGTCTGCTGATTCATCTCCTTGTATATATATATATATAGTTTGGCGTGCAGCACCCCATACGCCCCCAACGCGCACCAAGACTTCGTGTGATTTGTGTGTTATCTGGCATCTGCAACAACCCATTTGCCTGCCAGCCGCGATGCAGCTCGCAGCCTCTGCTCGCCGCCTGGCGCTGTTCGGTGTCACCACCCTGCTCGTCTGCTCAACCGTCCTCGCTGAGCGACACCACGAGCACACTTCGTCTACTTCAGCGGCAGCAGCCACTCCGACCACGAACTCTCCTGCCGCCGCCGCGAGCAGCAGCAGCTCGCAGCTGACGGCGGACACATACATCAACAAAGAGCAGGGCTTTGTCCTACAGGCTATCTACGATGCCGCGGCGCAGACCACTCATTTCACTCTCCTCTCCTCTAAGGTCGGCACCAGCCTCGGCTGGCTCGCCATCGGCACCGGTAGCACCATGGCCGGCTCGAACATGATGGTGAGTAGAAGCGCCTGTGGGGCAGCCCGACGCCGCTTCTGACCGAGTGACGGACTGATTGACTCATTCAATCGCTGTACATACGCAGATCGGATGGGTGAATGCGGACAACAGCGTGACCATGTCGCAACGCACAGCCAACAGGAACTCCGACCCGAGCACTACGATAGGAAAACTCCCCGCCTTCCAGCCTGACTCGGCGGGTTCCAAGTCGGAAACGAATGGGACAGCGTTTGTGTGGAAGTTGCCAGCGTCGCCCAGCAGCAGCGGCAGCTCGACGGGCAGCATGAAAACTGTCTCGTTCATCTGGGCCACTAGCCCACAAGGGCCGTCAAGCAACAGTGCCACATCGACCATCCGCCAGCACACCGCGTCCGGCACCTTCATACTCGACCTTACTAAGGCATACATGCCCACCGATGCCGGCTCCAACAGCGCCGCCGGTTCCGGTGCCGGAGGGCTCGCCGCGCCGCCCGCTGCACAGGGAGCAAGCTCGACGCGCCAGACTGTCATCATCATCCACCTCCTATGCGCCATCCTCGCCTGGCTCCTGCTCGCGCCTGCTGGTGTCCTTATCGGCCGCTTTGGGCGCACGACGCTCTCCAACTGGATGTTCAAGCACCGCGCCGTGCAGCTCGCCGCCGTCCTCTTCGCCGTCACCGCCGCCGCGCTCGGCGCCGCCGCTGCGTCCGTTGTGCCCGACAGCGGCGGGAACAGTGGCTGGCACGGAAGCGTCGGCTACCTCGTCGCAGGCGGCGCGCTGGCGCAGGCGCTGCTGGGTCAAGCGGGCACGATGCTCTTCCACGCGCGCGGCATCCGCGCGCTCAACTATGTCCACATGCCCCTTGGCCTCTCGCTTGTCCTGCTCGCCGTCGTCAACATCGGCAAGGGCTTCACCCTATGGGGCTATGCGCCCACATGGGTCCCGTACGCGCTATACGCCTGGGCTGCGCTCTGCGCGCTCGCATACATCGGCGGCCTCGTGTGGGGCATCCCACGCGAACGCAGCCGCGACCGCGCTCGCCAGCACGCAGCCGCTGCTGGCGCCGCCGCGGATGTTCACAGCACGCCGGATATCGGCATGCAGAGCGTCGACAACCTCCTCGCCGAGCAAAAGCACAGCGACGACAAGGGTGAGTATGTGACGCAGGACGCACTATACAGCCACAGCCATCCGTACCAGCAGCAGCACCGGCGCAACATGAGCTCCGTCTCGCGCGGTGCTCCGATTAAGCGGCACCAGCAGCAGCGTTCCGTGCCGCACAATGACGGGCGTGATGGCGAGCAGATCGACCGCCAGCCGGGGTACGGCTACGCACAGTACATGTCGCGCTACGATGGCCCGTGATCCGCAAGCTAGCACACTCTGGCGAGAGCAGTGTACGCGGACTTGTAACTCGTTCGAGGCATTGTGCATGTGCACCCATACAACGACAAGAACACTTCTCTCACGCGCGTTTTCCAAGTTGGAAATCTCATGACTCCCAGGCGCTGGCCGTCTGGCCCTCGAATAATGGAATTACAAACGGACGATATTCCTCTCTACACCTGACACTTCTCCATTTATCAGTCCTCAGCCACATAACATGCAACGGGACACGCAGCAAAACATAGTGTATTCTAAAGGATCCGTTGATCGAATCAAGCCAAAGCGTGCATTTCAGTTGCTATGAGCTTTCTCGGATGCCTGCTTGTGCAGCACTGTGATGCGGTCCCCCACGGTATACGGCATTTCTACCTGACTTTAAACAGCTGCACCATCTTCGCTTGGACCATCTTGACGCCTTTGCCAACCGGCGTTGCAGCCGCTTCTGATGTTGTTGTTGTTGATGTGGTTACCACCGACACTGCATCCTCAAGCATGTAGTGCAGCTCGACTTCGAGCTCCCGCGAGTTGCTTTCGGACTGCGTAACAATGATCTCACCCGAGATAACCGATCCTGGATGGATGGAGGGATGAAGGTGACGTAGAATGTCAGTCTCTCGAATAACAGGATGAGCTATTTGCGCAGGCCTTCGGACATCTCACCTTCTTCTGCGTCGATAGGCTCTTTGAGCAGGAACACCGTCTGCTTCCAATGTGTGTCCTTTCCGTAGGGTCCGGTTGTGAACGAGACGACCTCGCCCTTGGCCTCGGTCGAGTCGGACGCAGGGGAAGGCGCCAAATCGCTGCCCTTCAGTTTGAGCGCCGGTACGTCCTCCACCGTGATCACATCGGTCGTGCACGGCGGCAGATCCCCGAGCCTTTCGCCGCCTTGTAGCTGGACCGGCACATTCGTCTCCGAATCGACGCGGTACGGTGCAGGCGAGGTCATGAACCACGTGTCGAACCAGCTGACAAAGCCGTGGATCGCAGCGCAGCGCTTGCTCGTCAGTCGGAATGGCGAGCGGAACGTCGGTTGCTTGGGCGGCAAGACGCAGAGCGGGAGGTCCTGTGCAGGGTGCATACATCAGCATCGGGGAATCCCGCAGCTGAAACCACGCAATTCCTGACACTCACGTAAATGTCGGCGATATCCGTGACAACCGCCTCCGGCTTCAAGCACTCCGTGTACGCCTCATCGAACAGCCCCTTCGTCATGGCTGTCATCTTGAAACCGTGTACGTCGTTCCAGAAGTGCACACGCTCATGCAGCAGCTCGACATCCGACACGGCTGCAAGTGTCATCCGACAGTGTGATGGGGCCAGGAGGCCAGGAAACGGATTCTCTGGCGTCGTGGTGCGCCGCAGGTAGAGATCACGAGCGTGAAGGACAGAGGGAAGCATGGACTCGTAAAGCAAGAAGTATCCCTGTGGCCACACATGCATGCAAATAATGAACGGGTCGGTTTCTGGCGCAGTCAAGTGCCTGGAATGTACTTACCATCCATTCGCTGATGATGACATCAATTTTGCCCTCGTATGGTTTGAGTTCCTCCTTGAGATCTTCCACCTTTCCACGCACGACCTTGATGACCTTGTCGAACCCGTTCTCGCGCACGTTCTGAGTGGCTCGCGTCGCGACGTCGCTCGCATCGATCGCAACGACGAGGTCCGCGCCAGCCCTCGCAGCAAAGAGACTGAGAATACCCGAGCCGCAGCCGACGTCCATGACCCGCTTGCCGCGGAAGAGGTGCGCATTGGCTGGCGAGAGGATGAAGCGTGCGTACGAGAGAGTGCGTGCCGTGTCGCTAATCATTGTTTGATGAATGTCGTTCGAAGCGTATGATTCAAAATAGTGTGTGTCATCATCCCGCGGTAGAGCTGCCCCCGTAGCTACCAAAGGAGTTATCCTTTGACCAGCTAATGTCGAGCACCCTTCACTGGCGTGCGTTTCGTCAACCCCAAGCTGTGCCAGCGACCTCTCCTGGAGTTCTGCATAAGCCATCTGCGTAGCCACAAGCTGTTGCTCGAGGTCCTCAACGCGTTTGCGCAGCGCAGCGGAGCCCTCAGAAGCTCTCACACCAGCCGGCCGGCTAACCCCTGATTTCGCGTCCGTACCGAAACTACCGCCCGTCGCAATGCGCTCTTCGATGAGCTCGTCGAAGTCGATCTGCAGCAGGCCATCGTTCTCCGCACCTGGAACAGGTTTCAGCTCTGCATCATCGCTCAAAAAGGGTTCAGAGCCTTGAAGAGCAGCAACTTGTACCGGGGTGAGTGAGCCGGGATGCCTACGCAGGTGGTTCAGCAACCTGATGGTGGCTATCGCATCGAGTTCTGGAATATAGGAGCGCAGTCACTCAAAAGTCAGCAGTCCGACTGTGATCACCTTTCATACCCGCAATTTTAATCAAAAGCTCACGTAGTCTGTGCACAACTTCCACTAGATCGCAGCCCAATGAGGCAGCGTGAGCAAGTGCCGCCATTGCATCACCTAGAGTCTGCAACTTATTGTTTCCGCCTTCGGGGAAGAGCGCCAGCGTAGGCACTTTGAAGCCAACTTGCGAGCCAGCACTTATCCCAGATTTGTCATTCCCGCTGTACGACAGCCCTGGCTGCAGCGGCTGTTGCTGCCCTTGCTCATCGTCGTCAACCCAGTCGGCCCAGTCTTGATCGTCCGCCTCATCAAAGCTCGAGTCGCCGCTGGAGCGCGCGTCGTCGAATTCATTCGCGGCTTGCTTGCGCTCCGGTACCTTTCCTTTCAGGTCAGTCATGCTTGCTTTGTACCACTCTTGGATATTCAGTTTTAGCGCACGCACGTCCAGCAAGCTGCAGGTCCAGCGGCCTCCTCAAGATCCATCTTCCTGCTTTCAAGCGCACCACGACCAAATTTTTGCCATGAGAGAAGTCGCCGATCGGTGTCTTATGGTTTCTGTGCCGCGGAAACCCCGATGCTGTCGTTCCAAGTTTAAAATGCAGCAGCCTTTCGCCAGCTTTTCGGCAGTTCCCCCAGTTTATAAGAAAATCAGCACGATCCCCGGCGGAAATCCAGTTGGATTCCCCGTATCTCGCCCACAACGCCCCCACGCCGATGGGCTTGGGTTTATCGCCGTGCTCTTGAATCGAACTTTTTAGTTGCTCCTCGTTGCGTCGATGTCGTAACTCAATCTCCATCCTTGCAATGCTTGATGGTTATTTGATAGGTACAGATGGGCTATTTCATTCCCTAAGCCATCACTCCATCTGCTCAACGGTAACAAGGCGAACGCCGGCATAAAGCAGGAGCAAAGACCTAGGTCTTCACCATGCCCGGCCCATCCGCACCAGTGGCAGCCGCAACACCGCTGTTACGGCCGGTGCTCGCAAGTACACACACTTCCAGCTCTTCCATAGACCATCCCCCGCCTCTCGACTCGCCAGACTTTGCTACCAGTGGTCCATATACCCCTTTTTCCAATACGGGAGAAAATCCAATTCCAGGAACGCCTTCGGTGCGCTCGCCGGTAGCTTCGCGTGCGCCATCGCGCAACCCTTCGACCGAGGATCTGCGCCGCGCTGCCATCTTGCCCGCCGGAGTGAATGCCAAGGGAAATATTACTCGTTCAGTCGCAGCTTCTCGGGGCGAGATAAATGATCTTGAAAGTGCCGCTGTCTTTGACGAAGACAACGACGAGGACTATGTTGTTGGCAAAGGTGGAAGTGAAGCAACATCCCTGCCAAATGAAGCATCCACATCCGACCAAAAGCCTTCAGGCTTTGCTGCTCGTCTGGGCTTCAGCTTTAGCACGAAAACAGAGCGCTCAAGTTCTACAACCAAACGTCGAACGTCTTTCCTTCGACAGCCATCGACAAACGCTTCCATTTCGGTGACCAACGGTGATATTCTAATGCAGACGTTGTCTTCCCGGGCCCCATCGACCATCGCTTCCGAACCCTCGCCTGCTTTTCTCGGAGAGGAGGCTGCAAGCTCCATGGCAGTTGCAGGCATAGAGGCCGCCCTCCAGGGAGCATCCGGCTTATCGCAGGCTCGACCCGGAATGCTACCTACCCCAATCGCCGAAATCGCCTTCATTCTGGTCTGCTCGACCGGTCAATTCTTCTTCTCCTCGCTCATCGGAAACGTGACCATCACGCAGGTGATCCTGGTGGACCGCTTCAACATGGCCAACTCGCAAGCCCCATGGCTGAACGGTGCCTACCTCCTCGCCAATGGCCTCAGTGTAACTCTATCCGGCGCGATAGCAGATATCTCTGGTGCGCGTACCCTGATCATTGCTGCACTCGCCTGGCTCAGCGCCTGGTGCATCGTCGGAGCCATCGTAGGCCTTCGGAACCCCATCATCTTCCTCCTCGTTCGCGCAATGCAAGGCTTAGCCGTAGGCGCCCTCACTTCCTCCTCCATCTCCTACCTCGGTCGCGTGTACAAGCCAGGGATGCGCAAGAACCGCGTGTTCAGCGTCATGTCGAGTCTTGCGCCATTCGGTTTCGTCATTGGTGGTATACAAGGCGGTGCACTAAGCAATCGTCTCGAGTGGATCTTCGGCTCCAATGCCGTACTGGCTTTCGTCGCATTCGTCGCCGCGGCAAAGTACGCGCCAAAAGAGCAAACGATGCGTGCTTTTGAGAATTTGACCACATCGACGACTATCACTACCGCCGCTCCCGGTGGGAAGCGACGCTTCGACTACATTGGTGCCACGCTTGCCATTATCTCTTGCGGGCTCCTCATCTTTGGCTTGACACAAGGCAGCTCGGCACACTGGTCGCCTTACACGTACGCGAGTGTTATCGCCGGCCTGGCCATGCTTGCAGTCTTCGTCTATGCTGAGTCCAAAGTCGCACAGCCGCTCGTGCCCAACTCACTCTGGCGCATAAAGGGTTTCCTGCCGCTCTCCCTCTCGTACTTCCTCAGCTTTGGCTGTTTCACCGCATATCAGTTTTACGCAGTTCAATTCTGGCTCCGCGTGCAAAAGGTCACACCTTTGACAGCCTCGCTTTACCTATTGCCCAACGCATTCGTCGGTGTCCTCGCTACCTTTCTCGTCGCACGTCTCTTCCATGTCGTACCGGGGCACATCATCCTTGGGGCCGGTGCATTCGCCTGCGCATTAGGACCGGCCTTCTTTCTGCCTCAGAGACCCGACACTCCATACTGGGTGCTGTCGATGCCAGGCATCGCGCTCTCAACATTCGCACCCGACCTTTCGTTTGCAGCCGCTAGTATCTTCATCACCAGCAATGTCAGCAGGCGCTATCAGGGCGTTGCAGGTTCGATGCTCATCACGCTTCAGAACTTGTCCTCTGCCATCCTCACCTCGCTCAGCGAGACCGTTGCTGCCAGCGTCGGCGACCGTAACCTTCCCGTCGCCAGCGTCTCTGACGATCTCGTGCACTGGGGCATTAATGCAACGGCTTCCTCCATCAGCAGCGCTGCTACCACCGAAACGACAAGTCTAAGCATGCTGCATGCTGCTTGGTGGTTCGATTTGGCTGGAGGCGTTGTAGCTCTCCTGGTCGCAATCTTCGCGCTCAGAATTCCCAAGGCTGAGGAAAAGGAGCACCTGCAATAGCTTTTATTTCGCTCTACTTCCACATGTGCCTGATCCGTAGTCGCCTGTGCCTTCTACATTTGATATTGCTTGTAATGGACTCTTTGCACATACATGCGCTAGCAACTTTGCATCCCAATTTATTTTAGAGACGCAAACTTGCCTGTGTCCGCTTCTTAACATATTACCCTGACAGTTGCGCGCAGTGTATTTCAGCACCAAGATTGAATTATGCAAGCGGTATGCAACATCATGGCTGTCGTCCTGATGGGCCCGACGACCCTCCTCCCACAGCCATACGGAGCTGGGCAAGCACAGGACAGCGTGTTGGCAGCACAGGCGCCCGACGCTTGTTGCTCGCAGCGCCGACCAGCTGTGATTTGCAAAGACTAGCTGCAGCCGCGTGAATCAACTCAGCTGAGCCAAGCAGACGGGAGCGAGCCATAGTACCTGCCGTGTTCAAACATGGACGTACGTCCATGTTTCCGGGGTGTGGAACTGGAGCCACAAGACCGCAATGTCGCGGCCACGTTATGACCCATAGAATGCATAGGGATACCCGAATTCTGGTTAACCAGTGTCAACGAAGGATGGAGGCTATATAAGGACTGTTCTCGAGACCCCCGCTCCAAGAGCTTATGCGACACTTTGCTTGTACATCTTCGTATCCAAGATGGTCTTGCCACAAATGCTGCAGAGACCCTTCTTATATGCGCAAGCTGTTGGAAATGAAGAATCGGGAATTTCAGCCAGAGAGTGAGTTGCTATGGCGTTGTGTATGACGCACCTTGGCAATACTGTGCTTTGTCTTGGCTGACAGCTTGTTTGCACAGCTTGCACCTCGTCCCAAGCGGGTTGTAACGCTTCGAAGCGCCCAATAGCTTGTTCCCGCCGACAGCCTTTCCTATCGAGGAGCTTTTATTGGCGCTTCCTACCGCTGCTGAAGGTCCGGCTCTTGAGATACCTGCTCCAGCGCCACTGCTTACGAGGGTGCCAGCTGCATTGCGATTGCGAAAAGGATCTGGCGCAGCAGCTTTTGACAGCTTCTTTTCGCACACCTTGCAGACCATTGCGTCTTCCGCAATTCGAAGCGCCTGCGAATTTGAAAAATTTTCCGTAGCCCACGCTCAGGCGGAGGGTATACCCCGCATAAGAGCGAGCTCGAAAAATCGTTGTGACTGTAACAAGCTCTCGTTTCTATGTGAGATGGACCAATTCGTTTATGCCGTCTTTGATGCAAGTATCGGACCTGCACTCAGATTGGCTTCCAAGATGGCCGACTGTGATACCTGTGCACAACCCTAATTGGACTCACCTTGGCGACTTGAACTTATTTACTGTTGAGCATCTCCCTCAAGCCTATAATGAGTTCATGACACCAGTCTGGCCCTTACCCTAAGAGTGCATGGTCGAGATATCAGCTATGTCGTTGTCCGGCTCGAAAAAGCGCATGAACTGCTGCAGATAATTGCAAGAGCCTGTCCAGCATGCCCATCTGCACGCAGTAAATACTCGTACACAAATCTAATGACAAATAGGGTGAGGAGCCGCTCACTAGCGGCTTTTTGTTGAGAATACACTCTACACGTACTTTTCGGTGAGCATAATGCCCTCCTTCTCCAGCTCAGCACGAATAGGCTCGCACACATCAGCGCTGTACGGCGCGACGATCTCACCATTCTTCTTCAAGCCCGGGTGGCCCTCAAGGATGAGCTTCGTGGCGATGGCGCAGGGAACACCGACCAGCTTGGACATGCTCGAGTGACCGCCTGGAATACCGTAATCCAGCAGGGACGAGTACAGAGTCTTCTCTGCGCCGGTCTTGTCGACGAAGTCGAACCTGCAAGCCCAAGAATCATATTAGCATATGCAGTCAACTCTAAGGAATTGCTAGGCTCGCCGCGCTTCGCTCACCTGTGCGTAAGCTGGACCATATCGCGCTCGCCATCCTCATACCTGCACTTCTCTTCGAGCGTGGCGCAAAGCGTGTCGAGCAAGTTGCCCTGGCCTTCCTTGTTCTGCGCAGATGTCCCGCGAACAGTTGCAGGCTTGCTGTCATCAAACAGATCAAGCCATCGCATCCCGCGCAGGATCGTCTCCGCCTCATCCTCATTCTTGAATGCGCAACAAGCGCGCACAGCAGCAGCGAGCGATGCGGCGTCAGCAGCCTTGGCGCCTACGGCCTGCGCCGTGACCTTAGCCCATGACGTCGGTGCTTTGGCGTTGAGGTAAGGCTTGGCCTCTTCATCGAGGAAGCCGCACTTAACGAGCGCAAGCACGAACTCGGGGAAGCCCTGGTACCGCAATGTACCACGGATGACAGTCTCTGCCTCGGGGATATTGTACCACTCGCGGAAGGGAGTGCTGTCTCTGTTCGGGTAGGCGACGAATGAAAAAGCAGGCGAGATGTAGAACGGCTTGGCACTAGCCATGAGTTCCGTGCCGGAGACCACCTGCGCCTCCTTGTGTGGCGCCTGGTAGAATTTGGCAGTGTTTCGCAAAGCGAGCAGAACACCGCGCGACGACCAAGAAAACTTGTAGCCAAGCGGGTTGTCTGCTGCCTCAGGCGCAGGGAGACCACCGCAGTAAGAAAGGAATGACTTGATCTTTCCGCCTTCCCGGTGGATGTCGTCGATCGCCTTGACGGCATACAGGTGGTCAATACCAGGGTCAAGGCCAATCTCGTTCATGACGGTGATGCCAGCCTTCTTGATTTCGTCCTTCAGCTCGCGAATGGCGTCGCTGACGTAGGATGTCGTGACGACATCGACCTTGTGCTTGCATGCAGCCTTGATGACGGCAGCGTGGAACGTGTAAGGGATGAGCGAGACAACTACGTCATGCTTGGAGATCATGTCGCCAAGCGCGGCTGCATCACTGACGTCGATTGAGACAGCAGTTGTGCGCGGCAGTGCGACCGACATGCGTTGGGCGTTCTCGAGGTGAGCAGAAGCGACAGTCAAGCTGTACTCTGGGTAACGCAGAATGTACTCTGCAAATGGCCTCGCCACATAGCCCGAGCCGAGCAAGAGCACCTTCTTGGGGTCCCGCTTGGCCGGACCCTCTCCGTCACCGGTAGCGATGACTGCGCCAGGAGCAGGCGCGCCATCCTCGATAACCCTACGTGCAAACTCGGGAAGGACGAAAGCTGCCTTGTGGACTTTGTCATTGTAGTACTTGCAGTCGGGCACCCTGCGCACTGCCTCACGCACGTTGCGGTCGGGCTGCAAGGAGCAGACGACAAAGCCGATCTGGCCACAAGGGTACGTGGGGATGGTGGTGAATGCATAGTCTGCGACAGGGAACAGTTCCTTGGTACTCTTGCGGAGTTCGCGAATCAGAGGCAGATGCAGCCAGGTGCATTCGGCTTGAGTGGAAATGTGTCCACCAGGCTTGAGGGCATCCTTGAGCAGCTGGAAGTAGGGCTTCTCGAACAGGGCCTGCGCTGGGCCAACAGGGTCGGAAGAGTCGGTGATGATGACGTCGAAGGTCCCCTTGTTCTCGGGCTTCTGGAGGAAAGCAAATCCATCTCCAATGATGACATTGGACTTGGGGTGCGTCAAGCCGGCGGCCATCTTGGGAAGGTACTTCTTGCTGACGCGAGGAACGGCCTCATCAATGTCGCAGAGGACAGCCTCCTCAACCGTCTCGTGCTTGACCACCTCGCGCAAGACACCGCCATCACCACCACCAATGACGAGGACACGCTTGGGGTTGGGATGCGATGCAAGGGGGAGGTGCGCAATCATCTCCTGGTAAGAGAACTCATCCCGCTCGGTGCACTGGATGACACCATCAAGGACGAGGACGTTACCATAGGTGGCAGACTCGAACACAAGGACATCCTGGTACTTCGACTGCTCGTGGTGCAGGATTCGAACAACCTGCAGGGACATTGCCTGGCCCGGCCATTGCGAGTTGGCTGTATGCATCAAGAAGGGATATCATTGCGTCAGTTAAACGTCGAGGAATCGTAGCTGCGAACCGGCTGCCGCTCACCCTCGTGGAACCAGCCGTCCCTGATCTGAGGGTGAGAGAGGACCTTTGCAGGAGCGGACATCTTTGCAGCAGCGCTTGTCTGTGCACGTGTCCACGTTATGCCTTTGGCTTGCAGTCGGCTCGTTTGAAGGGCCTTGTTGCTGTATCTCGCACAGTTCAGAAAAAGTTCGACGATGAGAGAGTCAAGTCATAAGTGGACGGAGGGAGAGAACGCACGCCTGCACAGGTGAAGCTTTTTTTCCCATCAAAAGGTATATTCCCGGCGACTAAATTTGCCGAGAAGTCGCCGGCGATAATGATGCCTTGGATGCCATCGTGTGCGGCGTGGTCATCTCCATGCCTCGTTTGGTTGTTGCCCTTCGATTCGCATGCCTTGGAGCTCTCTCTCCCGCCGCGAGGGAGCGCAACTATCACAGTTCAAGCCGACGCATACTGTCTTCTGCTGGATGAGAAGCAAACGCCATGTCAAGAAACTTGCCTGCGCCGGCGAACACTGCAGCTGGACCGTCAACTATTGCCGCGTCTCCGTTCCCAGAGGACCCACGCGTCTCATTCGACCGGATCTCGGGCAAATGGCAATGCGAACCTCTGGCAGGCACGGATGATCCGCTACTTGAATGGGATCCAGATCTGCAAAAATGGCAGCTCGTAATCGACGAAGAGCTCGTTCGAGTACAGCAGGCGGCCTATAGCATCGCGGGGGTCGACGAAGATGCACCTGCTGAGCCTGCTCACAAACGTCTACAGAAACGCGGGGGCAGCGCCGGTGCTGATGACAATGCGAAAGTGTCTGCTAAGAGCAACAAGCGGCAAAGAATGGAAAATAGTGGACAGAGCGCTGTGCCTTCAACTTCGATAGCCGCCCAGCAGGCGCAACTTCCGCCAGGCAAGTCTGCAACGTCCATCTACGTCACCAATCTCCCGCTCGACGCTACCAGGGAGGAAATCGCGGAAGTCTTCGGCCGCTATGGTGTTCTACTTGAAGACGAACCCGGCCAACCACGTATCAAGTTGTACTATCAACATCCGGATGCAGAGACGGAAGAAGGCAAGATGTTCAAGGGCGAAGCGCTGGTGACGTACTTTAAACCCGAGAGTGTTGAGCTCGCTATCACGGTGCTGGACGAAACATGCTTGCGCGCTCGCTTAGGGAGAACCAAGCCGCTCATGCGCGTAAAAAGGGCCGAATTTGGCAAAGGCGGCGAGAAAAAAGGGGGAAGCCAGAACGATACGCTTCAAGCATCCTCTTCCACAACGGTAGAGGGCAAGGGTGTGAACGGAGCAGCGGCGACTCAAAGCGGACGAAAGCAGTTGACAGAGCAGGAAAAGAGGAAGATTCAGAAAAGGAATGCCAGGCTAAATGAGTGAGTGACGCGAACAGTATTCCGAGGTTCTCCGATGCTTAAGCTGCTCCACTTGCAGCAAACTCAACGACTGGGATTCGGACGAAGACTCTCCCTTCAATGCTGTCGCCGTCAAAGCTCCCAACGCACCAAGTCACCCAAGCGCTGCAACAGAACTTCTTTCTGCCGCATCATCGGGCGAAATGGGGGATCCATTCGGCTCGTCCGCCATGCACCCCGCCTTCGCCGCCTCCAACTCTCGCACCGTCGTCCTCAAACACATGTTCACGCTCGACGAGTTGGGCGAGGATCCAAGTTTGCTGCTGGATCTCAAGGATGACGTGCGGCAAGAATGCGAGAATTGCACGGGAGGCGGAGAGGTGACGAATGTCATCTTGTATGACAAGGAGGAGGACGGTATCATGAGTGTGCGATTCAAAGATGTTGAAAGTGCAAGAAAATGTGTCATGGTGGGTTTGACCTCTAGATCCATGCCTTCTTAAAGCCTTTGACAAATGAATTGATGCTCATCTCTCAATAGAAAATGAATGGCCGATGGTTCGCTTCAAGACGAATTGAGGCATACCTCGCGCAAGGCAGGCCAAAGTTCCGGCGTTCCGGTGTAGGAGACGATGATGAGGAGGAACGCGAAAAAGCCTTTGGCGATTGGCTCGAAAAGGGTGGGGGCGAAGACTGAAGAAGCACAATTATTCCGATACAGGTCAATCATTTCTTCGCATGACATCTGTATCATCACATCTTGAGCATGGATGCATCCTTAGGGGATCCTAAATAGGCTACACAAACAATTACACACGTAGCGCTCGCACGGCATTCCCGCTGACAAGCGCAAGCCAATCTGGCTCTTTCACTGCAGCTGCAGCTGCATTCCCAGGGCCCGCAACTCCTTTGGCGAACTCATCCCACTCTTGTACAACACCGGTGCTGTCCCTCCTTCCACTCCCGCTCCCTCCGCCACTACCACTGCCTGCAGGTTCTGGCTTGACGAGCGGTGCACGCAACCACGAGACGTTGTTCACCATCTCATGTGATGTGTACGCGAGGACAGGATGTTCTGCGGCGATGCGTGTTGAAAAGGCCGTTGAGGAGGAAGAGTAGGCGCTCATGGAGCTCGGCGGCGCCGGACTCGGGCCCCCGTGGACTGTGCCACTGGAAGAGGCTGCCGAGCTGCTGTTCCCGCCAGGAGTCATGTTGTTGCTATTTCTCGACCTCCGCCCTTGTGCGCTTGCGCTGCGCAGCGTTGCGCTCGCCAGATCATACACTAGGCATTGACTGTCGTCGCCACCGGTGCAGACCATGCCTTTACTAGGACCAAGGCCACTGCCACCACCGGGCGGGCCCCACGAGACAGAGTTGATGCTTGCGCTGTGGCCTTTAAGCTCGAGGATTGGTGCTCCCGGCGCTCGGACGTCGAGGATCTGCACAGATTCGGATTCCAGGTGAAAAGTGGCGAGATAGTTTGCATCCCAAGGGTTGAATGCTATTCGCAATAGTGGAAATGTGCGCCCCGTCGTCGATCCATTCACGCTGGCTTTGTCGTATGATGTGCCAGGCCGAGAGACGATGCCACCTGCGGTGGTAGTCTCGTAGATGATGGTCGAATGCTCCAAGGAGCGAAGGTCAAAGACGCGCACAGACCCGTCTGCACCCACAGATGCAAAGACATCTGAGGAGCCTGGGCACCAGTCGACATCGTAGACCTCTCGATCGTGTGCGATCAGCTGAGTCAGCGCCGTTCTTGTGGGAAGGTCCCAGATCGTACATGTCGTGTCGATGGATGAAGTGACGATCAATGAGGGAGAAGGGACGTTCCAACTGAAAGATGTTAGGGGAGCAGGCGGCGAATTGGCGCTCTTGGAATGCGCCAGCACGCTTTTCTCCACCAACTCAAACCTGAGGCGTCCGTCACTGTCGTACGCACTACCCACTCTCCGCCGATGCGATGATCCAGTGACAAAGCCACTTCCCCGTCGCGCTTCCTCCTCTTGCTCATATGCATACGACTCGTTCCTGCTGATCTCCCATATCCGCAGACAGTCCGCAGAGCTTGCGAGAAGCTCTCTGTCGGGGAAGAAGTCGCGCAAGCCAGCACTGTTCGCCGCTGATGCTGAAGTGTAGATAGCTTCGTGTTCGCGCTCCCCTCCACCTTCGCTGCTCGCACTTGCACCCCATGAGGCGCGCTTAGATTGCTTGGATAGCGGTGACGCATAGCTGTTCCGTGAGGATGTATGATTCGCCAGACCGGCTGGAAAATCAGGGGTGGTAGATAATGTCGACGGTTGAAACGACAGCTTTGTCGCAGGGTATGGATGCGCCGCGTCCGCGAGGAGGGCTAACTCTGAATGCCTGTGCGGATGAAGAGCGATGAGGAAGCAAAGAAAACTTCAAACCAAGATCAAGCACTCACCCGTCTCTCCCTACTTCCATCCCTAAGATTTGTATCCGATTTGAATACTCCTCGATGAAGCTGCCGACCGCAAGCCTTGCCCCTTCGGGTATAGCGCGGTGATTCGACTTACTCCTTCTGCTCAGGTTCCTCTTCAGATCACCGCTCCTGCTTGACTCGCTACTTCCCTGGCCGTGGCGACTTGATGATGCGCTAGAAAACTCTACCGTTGATGGAATCACCGGAGAGGAGGACCATGTCATGGCGAATAGCGGCCCTGGCCGAGGCGAGTACGAGAGCGAATCAGCTCCAAGGCCACAAGTTCCGCGTTAGCACTTGTATACTCACATGGCGCAATATACTCTACGGCCGGTGCCATGGCAGCTGATGCTCGCTATCGACTGTCTGAAGCTCAGCCCAAGGGTATCTGAGTACCGCTGTAGGACGGGACCACGGGCGGAAGTAGATCGTCACGGCACACGAGCAGATAGACGAAATTTCCAGCTCGTCCGGAGCTTTCTTTTAGAGATGGCAGTGTGTTGTCGAGCTCGGTTAGACAGACACCTTGCACTGAGCCGACTTTCTCACGTGCCAGAATGAGAATGACGCTGTCAGATATTCCACTGGTCCGAGCCCTCCTTGGATCAGTCATTGGATGTGTTAATGTCAAGTATCAAACGTGGAGAATGGAGCTTCGGTGATCCAAAGGCCCAAGAGCGCGCCTGTGTTGTGTCATAGTATGTGGAAACCCTTCGTCATAGTATCGAGAGTTGAAAGCGCTCTCTTTTTGGTTGACGTGTTCCGCTGGCCCCAAGAACCACGAAGATGTCATTACAGTTGCTCGACTTGTGAGGCCTTCAACCTTGGGCAACCCCACCATCCCTCCATTGCACACTCTCAAGGGCAGCATCCATGACAACAGCAGTGGCTTCCTATGTCCTAGCTGTTCGCGTCACATCACTGATTCGATGCGCCAGATCACCAGCTAATCCTGAGGAACTCCTAATCATCGCAATGAAAACGCGAGCCTGCGAAGCAATTTAACATCAACGAGTAGCGAAGCTGGGTTTCATACAGTACTCATTCTGCAAGATGGACGGACAGGCGGCGGCAGGCGCTCAATCTGGAATTTTCGAACCGAATCAGAAAGAGCAGAACTATGCATCTCACGGTACTCTTTTCAAAGCGCTACATGATCTGCAGCTTCCACTCGACGCGTTGCTCTCCCACTCATCTGGATCGAGGTGTGATCGAGACAGCGAGAATGTGAACGCATCTGCCGCAGCCGCAACAAAGTCGACGGCATCGATCCACCTTCATCCCTTTAATGCAACCACGGCCAGTGTACTCGGGCAAGGGCCGCTGTGTAACTCGCAAGATGCCAGTTCTGACCCTTATCAAATGCCGGGACTTTCGAGGCAGGCATTTGCTCAGGCGCTTCAAGCAGTACGGACCTCGCTTGACTGGCACAGATCCAAGATTCTGCCTGTGCTCGTACGGCCCGGCGGCCCCTCTACTGGCGACAGGCAACCCGCTGTATCCCCTAGCTCTGGTCCCGCAAATGTCCCTACAGACAATTCTATCACTACGACAACGATGTCCACCTCATCCAAGGAGCGCTTCCTCATGCTACTGCGTGAGCAAAGCGCCGACGATGCGACTCTTCAAGAAGTGGTCGGCGCGCTGCTGCAGGGCACTTCATTGCTAGACTCAGAGACCAAGGGCGCGCCTCCTCTGCGAAACCTGAGGCGACGCTTGCCACAGGCACTCGTCTGGACACCGAAGCGTCTCACACGAAGGCCGCAAGGAGAGAGCGATGCGAACAGGGAAGCAAAGCGTTGTCGGCTACAATTTGGATCGCATCATGGATCGGTCTCGCCGAGCTTGGATAACAAGGGTAAAGCCAAGGCAGTTGATGGCGAACAATCGCACAAAGCGTCTTCCTACTTGCCCCCGCCCTCCCCGCTCGCTTCCACCTTTCTCTCTCGGTTTCAGGCCCTCTCTTCCGAACTCCACGAAAACACCGCGCCACATCCGGTAATGACCTTTGCCGAAGCTCGTACCATCTTGCTCAGGCTTTCTAGCGCTCTGAGCTCGCTCGGTACGGAGTTGAAGCTGGAGCATCTTGAGGATCGCCACGATGTTGAACCGGAGGCGCAGGAAGCCACACAAGTGCAGACGCACACGCTCACCATCGCCGGGAAGATTCTTGTGCTTGATTTTGAGTTCCTGCTCTCCGTTGCGCAAAAGGTGTGGTCCCCAAGCATCCGGATACGGATCTCCTATGCAACTTCAAGTGGAGAAACGAATGGGAACGCTCATGAAGGATTGTCCAACGAAGTAATGGATGTACAGCACAATAACAGCGAAAAGGCAAGATACTTTGAGCAATCACTTGATGTTCTGCTTCAAAATGACGTACAAAAAATATCCGAGGTGCTCTTTAATCTGGAAACGACGTCACATCCGTCAAGGGCCGCAGAGCTGCAGGACAAGCTGGAAGCCCATTATGCTCGCTTCTCTGCCAACCTCGAAACGTTGGTGCGCTTGGACCGGAGCAAGGTGCAAGAAGGCTGTTCCGACCCTTTTAGCAGCATGGCAAGGGTGTGCAAGCAGCTGCAGCAAGCGTTCAGGGAGCCTAATGAGTGAGTCCCTCTAGAAGAGTCACTCGGAGTATCGTGCTCACAGTTTGCGCTTGGTCCTCTCACGTAGTCGCTCAATATGCACAGCCCTGAATTTAGCGTCACCATACTTGACTCTCGTCTTGCAAGAAAAGAATGTCTCAGCTGCATTTCAAGACTGGCCTTTACTGGTCGAGCACCTCGAATGGATCAGCCTGTGCAAACGCGAGGATAAGCTGTCTCCGTGCTTGGCTCGATTACACATGACCATGCAAGGCACTTTCGGCTTTCAGTTTTCGCATCCGCTTGCAATATCGCAATCAGCACTGTGCGCGGTCGAGGGCTGCTTGTCCGTCACGACGACCAGCCCAGCCTTACACCCAGGTCAAGTCCGTCCAATCTTTGAGCTGAACACCATCGGGCTTAGCACATCATTGCTCGCCCTGCTTGGTCGGCCGGCGCCATTGCTCAAAGCATCGAAGGTACCAGAGCTGTCGACGCTGAAAATTGTAACAACATTCGACCTACATGCCAGAACTCCCGGGAATCGCGGGTTCTTGCTCAATTGGCTGCCAATACCAGCCGAGAACCCCTCGCAAGTCTTACCAGCGTTGCGTGTGATACAACAGCAGCTGAAGATCAACAGACTTATAGAAGAAGCGAGGCAACTGGCGTGGTCAGCGCAAGAGCAGAACGCAGATCACATCGAAGAACAAAGCGATAGCACTCTGGACCTTGATGCCGAGCTAGACAGCATGCTTAGCGGGACAGCGCACAACAAGTCTGTTCTCGTCGTCGTATCGCTCCTGGACCCTCCACGGCTCGGGCTGTCGGTTTCTTTCACTCTCGTTCGCGAGACTGATGGCCGTACACGTCCCCTCCACGTAACTGCAGAGCTGGAACCCGATGCAGAGGCGATTTCGTGGAAGGCTCTTGCCAGACTCACTGATCAATTGACCGGTGGCATGAAGGACGGCCCTGTTTTGGCTTCTATGTCTGAAGTGGAGCTGGGTCGAACCCTGAACCACCTATTGGATGCTGGGTTTGACGCCTTCGTCAGGTCTCTGTACAACTGGGCAAACGATTTACAGAAATGAATGCTCACGTTGGGACCATTCGTCAACTCGCAAAGTCCTTTACTTGCCGAGCTGCGCGCTGCACATTTTGGGCTATGATACAGTCATGGTGCAGAGATGGCAAGCTTTGACTTGCCAAGGGACTTTCGCGTACTTCCGTCGATAGAGACGGCACAATGGCGGTCTTGCAACCACGTTACTCCCCATGTGCCTGTTGGTGCATAAGCGTCAGTAGCAGGCGTGAGGCTCGACCAACATACTTAAAAAAACTCACCCTCTTCTGACGTATAGATGCTGTATTCGTGATCGAGGATACCAGTTACCTGCGAACAGAGCAATATTTAACCCCGCTTCATTTCGATACTCCCCAAGTGACTCACCGTCTGTGTGTCCAAGACACGTGGATTTGTGACAGCGTCGGCAGGCTCTGTGCGGTGGTATGTAAAGCTGAACGGGGGCTTGCCACTGAAGTGGAACTTGATCTCGGCTTGTGTGCCTGCGAACCATCTAAAGGTTAGCAAGGTCATCTGAAATGTAAATGAACTAAGTGACGCACCTTCAACGATGTCTTGAACGAAATTCTTGCCCTCGTCTACCCTTACAGAAGGCAGGTCATGAAGGCTCTTGACAAGGCCCATCGCCCCCGGGTTTGGTATCTCTAGGCGGCATCTGGTTCCCCCGTGCGCAACGCTCTTGATCTCCAAGACACCAGGCTTTTCAGCGATGCGCGAGAAAAGCGACTCGCGCACCTTGGCGGATGAGTTGCGTCCATTGAAGCCGTAAACGACCGTCCATGGTGGAGAGCCCTGAAGAGTGAACTCTATGGCTTCTCCTACGCAAAAATCATCCCGGACACCAACACTTGCAATGCCAGCCGTCTCGAGGACGTCGAATGTGATTCTCCCATCGCCCTCACCAGAATGAGTATCATAGTCGGTCCAGCAGCCGTTGCCATCAAGGACGGAACGGATCGCAGCACTCCATCGTCCAGTCTGGTTGAATTCGAACCCAAACCGAGCAAGGTCGAGCGTGGCTGAAGCTTGCGGTATCCCATCGATCAAGAATGATTGAATGGTTGCAGAGGGACTCTGCACATCGACTTTGACGGTGAACGGCGGCCGACCGCGCAGTTGCAAGGAGGGCGGCTTGTCGGATGAAGTCAGCGTGTCATGCAGGCAGAAAGTTGAGGCGCTGGTGCTGGTAAAAGTGGCTGAAGGATTGTCAAACACCATTTGCTCTAGCGTTCCGTATTTCCCTGCCTGATTGCTGTAGAGAGCATCTCCAACGCCAATAAGCGAGTAACGGTGCCAACCAGGCTCATCCGTGTGCAACGGCACATAAGCGGACTCTTGCGGCACAGTCAGCGAATCTCGGAGTATAGGGCGATGGCCGGGTGTTTCAGGTAGGCGACCTTCGTAGATCAGGGACACCGGGAAATGGCCTTGTGCCTGGATTGCAACGTGGTCTGGCACGCCCCGGCAAATAGCTGCTCGCAGTAACGAGCCATTCCTCTGCACCGATCCCTCGTCCGATGCGAAGCGCACTGTCGGTTTTTCGATCCACGAGACATCCCAGACGGCACGTGATTCGACCACGTCGCCAGGGCAGGAACTATCGTGGATGGAGAGTAAACGGTATTGCCCAGGTCGATCCACCGTAAGCTCCGCATCTGCCTTTGCGACGGTAGTCTCAACCCGTTGCCCATTCATGGTGTAGACGACTTCCCATGGACCTTCGCCCGTAAGCGTGATCGGAAGCCGGGCTTCTGAGCCTTCCAGGAGCTTAGTCTGGCGCTCGCTCGCCTGGATGGCCGTGAATGCCGCGGTAGGTTTATGACGTTTGACTTCCACGCGCAGGTCCTTCGTCGACAGGTCCTTTTCACATCCACGGCTGTCGCGAATCTTGGTAAGCGTGACAACCATCGCGCCCCCTTTCTTGGAAAGGTCGTCGCCAAGGGGAATGTCGAGTGTGTGCCGGCCTGAAGCGAGAGCAGAAGCTGAGTGCGTGGATAGGCCGTAAGCTGTACGCGCCTCGTAGAATAGCTCGAAAGGTTCCACGCCCTGCAAGATGATTTCGGCTTGGACCACATCGCCAGAGCAACTGCGCACCACGACCGGCTCTACTGTGCCTCTGCGGCCGACAAAAGAGGCAGACGCCAGAGGATGGATGATTCTTTGTATCCGAGGTCCATCGAGTGGGATGGGATCGCGGTAATGTGCGTCGGCAAGGCTGAGGAAGCCATACTCCACGCGCCCTTCCTTTTCCAGCGGGAACTCGAGCTCTGCACGTGAGCGATCCGTGGTCCACATTCGCCGCACCGAATGACCATTCAGTTGCACCTCATATTCGAGCTTGAAGGGCGGAGTGCCCACCAGGTCAGCGTGTGCTTTGACCCCTACTGCGCCAGCGCACTGATCGTCGATGGTGTCGAGTGTGATGGATGCCTTGGGCTTGGGCACCTTGGTGACAGTGCAAGTCCATGGCGAGACGACCGACCCGTCACAGAATGTGGTATTTACGCTCTTGATCGAGTACGTACCTGGTTCTGTGGCATGGAATATTGCTGGCTGCCGTGAACCTGCGCCTGTGACGTCAGATGTGGAGACCTGACCAGTTGAAAAGGACTCTGGTTCAAAGTATACAGCGGCCGAGAATGGCTCATCCAAGTCAATTGCGACTCCGAGCTGTTTGGGTGGCTTTCCTTCGAGTATGACAAATGGCCGCTCGCAGCCGCGCAGCTGTGCTCGTGGCCGGCCGTGCACGGTAATAGACTGACGTGAATGCAGCTGAACCGCGCTCGCAAGTGCATCGACCTGCACAACATTGCCGAAGCCGTCCTTGACGCGATCGACTTGTAGTTCATAGACTCCCGCATGCTTCGTCTGCACGGTCAAGGGAAGTACCATTTGCCTGACATGGGCCCAGGAACGGGTAGTTTGCTCTTCGTCACCTAATGGGCGAACGTGTGATATTGTTCGCTGCTGCGCATCTTGTCTACCGTTGACGGTCCTGATCTCAGTGAAGGTTACTTCTAGCGGCGCGATGCCTTGCACAACAAGACTCAATTCGACTTCTGTGGCCGGACATACGTCGAGTGTCGGCAGTGGGCTCAGCAATTTTCGCCATCCTCTTGGATGGAAGAGCAATTCCTCCTGCTTGTCCTGCCCTCGAGATGTCAAAGAGACAGCTGGACACTCTACAAAGACGATTTCATCATCATTCCTGATGAAGACGTCTCGCTGTGCACCATCCAGGACCCTTTCCAGTGTGAGCCTTCCCACATCCTTAATTGCCAAGTCGTAGACATACTGCGCTGTTGCTTGAGCTCGCCGTCCAAGCACCTTTCGACCTCGGCTTTCTGCCTGACGCCGACGCCAAATGAAATCGTCCCCTGCAGACTGTGGACTCCAGCTCTTGCCAGTGATTTCAGAAAGTTCTTCAAGGTCCAGCTCCTCTTCCTCCTCGGGGGTGAGCGGATGCTCCTGGGCATGATTGGCTTTTCGAAGATCTTTGTCTGAAATTGTCACGTTGTGCATTTGAATGTCTCCCACGCCACCAAAGGGTGATATCGAGTACTGCAACCATCTGGGACGCGTGTTGTTGAACACAACAGGGATCGTGACTTGTGGGGAGAGAGGCCCGATGCACTTGCAACTGGGACGCGTTGCAGGCAATACGATTTCCGCAGCACTTCGCGGTAGCATGTGGATCGTGTGCTATGCAAAGAAGTTGAGACGTGTCAGGAGGCCGAGCCTTCCGACTTTCACGCCTGCAGAGATCGAACACGCACCTGGCCAAGGATTCTGCTCTGGGGCGAGATGAGGTCTGGGACCCTGACCCAGTTTTCAGAGATGCCGAGCTGCTTGGATATTTGACCTCCGAGCCCGGGAATGAGCAGGGCGAGCAGACGGAACAAAGACCGCAGCAACACTCCCACCCACGCTGCCTTGGTCACGATCGTGTAATTGCAGAATTCCAACAGGATGAAGATCACCAACCATCGTGCTTTTGGCGGTGACAAGCGCGGTATTCGCATCTTGAATATGATTAGCATTGCCGTAAAGTCGATGAGAGCTGCTTGAGGAAGAAATAGCATTGGCTGCGACGCGCTGCCTAACATTGACAACGCTCCATCTTGTAGCGCTTCTTGACCGAGCGTGAGCGCTGGCAGGACGAGGAAGAGCTTGTACGCTTGCGACAGTATGAAGAAGCTAACTGCATACAACCTCTGAGTCGGAGCATCTATCACGCTCGGGCTGATCAATGGAACTTGGCTGGAGGATGCAGCAGGCTTGGTCTCGAGCGGCACGCCTGCCTTGCTCAGCACGGCCGTCGGGCCAGCTTGAGTACCGCTCATTTCGCCGCGCCCCCTAGGATGGACAAGGTTCGGGCGCCATCTACTGTTCGCTTTTCTGCTGTTACGCTCGACGAAATTAGCAATGGCGGGTGCTTGGCAGTGTGCAGTCGAGCTCAAGAAAAGAATGGAATGGATTCAGTATGTCACCAATTCATAGCAAATGCTGCACACCTGCAAGTTGCAACCATTCTATGATGTTTTGTTTTCTGGTCGCGTTTTCAGTGTTCCGCCGTCAGTGCAATACATGTGTAAGTGTTGCATTGATAATGAGTCTAAATTGACTCATAGTAGCTCGAGTCTTAAGTCTTGACCAAATGAAGCACGTTGCCAAGATCGAGTCTGATAGCCGTGCAGGGGGTATTCCTAGCGCCACTCTTTTGTGATTTAACAGTCGTGAACATCTTGAGAGCCGTGCCGTAGATCTGGCTGCTCCGCTCCCCCACTTTAAACGGCCAGCTGAATCCCCTCGGCTCGCAAGCATGCTCCGCCCATCATCCTTATCCCTGCTGTTGGCAACAGTCGTGGCCGGGACGGACGGCACGAACGCATTTAAGCCGCACACGGCCATTCTGGCTTTGCCAGAGTCAGCCGAGGTGTACGCTTTCTCGAGTACGTATGCACGTCCGTCAGCAGTAGCAGCAGCAGAAGCGTCCGGCAGCAGAAATCACCATGCAATATCTTCGTCAAGCTCCATCGCAAGTCATGACGCACCTGGCATTGCGGCGCTACTCAAAGGCCTCATGGTGGACCACAACATCCCTTCCACATCGCTAACGGAAGCAGAGAGCCCGCTGGACACACTCGAAGGCGAGGAGCGCATCCACGCTCTTGCGGCGGTAGGGACCATCGCCTGGCGAGAAGAGATGGAACGGATACACGCACCCAATCGGTACGGAAGGGCAAGCAGATCTGCGAGCGGCAGTACAGCAGCAGGTAGCGGCTCAGGGCGAGGCCGCGCTCGTGCGGGGACAAAAGGTCGGGATAGGGAGAGACACCAGGGAGAGTATGTCACATCTCCCGACTCCACCGGTGCACGGACATCAAGCTCGGCGGTCGAGGACGGGCGGTCAAGCGCGACAATGCGGCCAAAGATCGCCTTGCCTGGCACAAGTGTCGTGCGAGCCTTGGATCACGAGCAAGAAGAGCACGAAGGGGTTGGTCTGGTGCCGCTCTTGCTCGATTGCGAGGTGAGCTCACGAGAGCGCAGCCTGGGCTCCACCTCGAACGATTGACGTTGATTCTGAAAGAATTTACATCCTCTATAGCTCGGTCCTATCTTAGTCATGCCTCTGGTCGCTAGCGCCCCTCAGCGCAAGGCCGGTGGCAAAGAACTGCGGTCGGCAACGTCTATGAGCCCATCGACCCCCCCTTCGCCCGAAGGGGACCACGAGAGCCCAGTGTCTCCTTCCATGTTACTCATCCTCAATTGCACTCCTGCGCGAGTTGAGGGGGAGGAGAACCATCTCACCGTGCTCATCCCGCCAAAGGTTGAATCCAGCAACAACCCGGATACGCCAACTGGCTCGCTCCACTTACATCGCCCACCCTCACCGACCTCCAGCCTCCGCCGGCTCCTGCGGCGGACGTCATCGCAGCAAACCAGCGCTCTTACGCCAGAGTCCTCAGAAGCGCTCACAACCAGCGGGGAATTGCCCACGCCAAAGGGGACGAAGCCGCCCTTTTCGTTTGGTGTGCAGACCGAGTCAGATCCATCAGCTGCTCCACCGCAACACCTTAGCGAGAAGCTTAATGAGACGCAGCTATGGATATCGCTCTACGCTAGCGCCAAAGCTGTCGCAAGAGTCATCACGCCTGCGCTCGTTGCATGCGGTCCCACGTTGAGAGCGCTCAGCGGGACTTCGGGCATGTAATATGAGGAGATAGCGAACACGAGCATTTTTCTTCATGTGGCGTATATATGCGCTGTACGTTTCCACATACAATGTGCACGCTTTCTCTTATGACTTTTAGCCGATCCAGTCAGACCTGCCCCTCTGCACCGCAGCTTCGGCCGTGGCGCCAACCTCGTCTCCATTAGTAAGTTCCAGCATGAGCCCGTCAATTTTGCTCTCGCGTGGAAGTTCGGCCATTTTGAGCAACACGGCCTCAACATCGTCTGGCGAGATCTGCAGGACAAGGTGCGGATGTCAGGATGTTTCTGCTCCGACGTGTGACAAATGCAGAGACGCACTCACTGGCAGAGCAATCGTTTTGCACTCTCCAGCCATACTCTTGCCCGTACCCGAGTCATCGAGAGGCTGCGTGGCCGAAGGACGAACCACGGGAAGGCGCTTCTCTTTGCTATGTCCTTGTCAGCCACACGATTCATCTTTGCGTAGAACCTGATCTTCTCCCGTGCTGTCTTGGTGCACTCAAATTCCTTGTCCTTATACCAGTTGGGCTTCCTGGCGAGGGCATGCATGTTGATGGCGGAAACGACGAGGAGGTGCCTGAACCCGTCGTTGCTGGCGATCTTGGAGCGCCCGATGGCATCGAAAAATTTGACCGTACATTCGTAGTCTACCACTTGGGTCCGCTCTTGGCCGCCTTTTCCGCCTGCTCCGGCGCTAACGACGTCTTACGGCTTGTGCTGTGAGAGCAGCTCAGACAGCCGGCTGACCTACGCCGCGTCGACGCTCGCGACGATCGGCTGCAGACGATCAGCACGCGATGCCGGCAGATTCGGAAGATCGGAAGCGTGCGCAGGGTCGCAGGTCATGGGCAAAATGATACACCCGCTAGACATGGCATGGCGGGCAAGATGCTGTACGACCTTGCCGTGGCCGCCGACTGCGAAGTTGCGTAGACTCGAATTGGACATTGCGGAATCGTTTTCCTCTCCCCCTCCTTGAGCCATCCTCGAGGCGGTGGATACGGAGCAGCTGGATCAGTAATTGTTGTAAACCTCATGGCCAAAAGCATGAAGCATGGTGCCACCAAGTGACCGAAGGCGCCCCAGTTCGCCGATCGTGAGCTGGTAGAAGACACCCGAGCCTATTCACGGCGTTAAGTCGTATCCGTTGACGTCACTGGTCACCGTCATGTGAACAGTGGACAGAATGGTTCTGCTTGGTCGAGTGCAAGAAAATAGGGTTGTCAACTCTGCCCCCCCCACAAAGGTCAACAGATAATCTCATTCATTTCCAAGTGGTGAAGGACTGAAAAGATCTCGTGATGATGCATGAAGCCCTGCCGTGGCATATGAGCCCCACACGGGCACATCCAACCCGACCTCTCCCCCTCTGCCTTCTCCTCATGCTCCACCAAGATATATATGCACGTGTATGCTCCGCAGCCTTCTATGGATGTAGCTAATCTCCTTGCCTTCGTAGAGTGCCGCTGCAACTATCAGGATTGATATACTGTGAGCGCATATGGTCGCATCAAGCTCATCTGTGAATTTCCGTCCGGAGGCTCCAGACCGTCGTTCCTCAAGAGTTTAGTCTTTCCTTTGGAACACTGCTTCAGTGGCTGACGGCGGACTTGTGATTTGCCGTGGATCAGTCAGCCGCCCGTCGCTTAGCGCTTAACAACGGCTTGGAGAGAAAGAGTGCGGAGCCCTCATGAGACGTTGGACACTCTTATGACAGGAGACTTTTAGTTCTGCAGCGATAACGGGTGGTTCTTCGTCGGGGCATACCCCTCGGACCTCCGCTTACCCGAATGTGGGTCGCCAAACTGGTCATTAAGGCAGAACACGAGAGAGATTATATATAAATGTGGGTGCCGTCACTTCGCAGCGCCGAGCAATTTTGCTGCAGTACTAGGCTCCGAAACAGTCGGAAGCATGTCCACGAAAAAAACAACCCAATAGAGGAGGGTCAGTTTCATAATTCATCACAAAAAGAGAAAAAATGTACAAAGGGCGTCGTAAACTATCACATCGGCTTGTGCCAGGCGCAAAGGATCCACTTTGGCGTATCGAACTCGAGAGACGAGGGGGCATAGGATGGAAGGGTTCGAGAGCGGCTGTCGCGGGAACTGTCCGCTTTGTCTGTGCGCATGCCATGAAACAATCGGAGTCCGGGCCAAAATGAAAGAAATCAAATAAAAGGTGTTTCACCGGAGCCCGGCAGCCATATGCCGATCAAAGTCCCCAAAGCCGCTTTCGTACGTACACATGCTTATCATTCATGCATTGTGCTGAGGAGAGGTCGCGAGGGAAACGGCTACACAACCTACATGACTCGTCATCAGCAGCAGCAGCCTGTAGCTCGTTCATCCGCTTCGCGATGAGTCGTTGGTTCCATTTACCATCTCTATATGTTCAATACAAGCGGCGTAAGTCTTGGCTCCTGAGCCAAGCATGATGGCTAGTGAGCGGGAGGCGGAGACGTGGACGGGTTTATGTTTTTGTGCATCCCTTTACCCATTTTGGGTGGCGGGCACTGGGCGACTGTATGGCTATTTCCACAGATGCTGTTCTAACTCGCCAGCATTTGTCCTTGGCATGCCCCAATGGAGTCGACCAACACCACACGCAGACGGAGGGTATCATCATCATCCTTTGTGTAAACACAGCATGCTCTCCATCGCATTCGTCGCTCCCCAGACTCGCAAAAATAAATAGCATGAATGGCATTCGGCCGGCGGTTTGACACCGAAAAGTGCCTGCCCATTGGTGCTCTCCCCCCCCCGCGCGCTTTTCTCATCTCCTCGTTGCACCAACGGCTGGACCGTTGCGAGGCACACCCCAAATTCCAAGCACCAACCAACCCGTATCTACTGAGGACAGTCAACCCCCCGTATGCGCACGATTCGATTTGTGACTTGTCCTGCCACATCATCTTCTTCATGCTCGCCCAGACCAGACTCCTCCGCTGATCACCGGGTACCACATACATACCCTCCTCGGTCATTAGATATATCGGATGCTCACGTGAACGTTGGAACACCGACGCATACAGCATTGCCAAGCTCATCGCTCAACCTGCACCGCTCCGATGCTGATGTAGCAGTTCAAGCGAACCAACAAAGAGGCGCGATCTATCTGACGTTCGGCGCACTCCAGGCGACGGCATCATCCATGGCGGCTGCAGCAGTAGCAACGATGGAGCCACCTTTTGCTCCGCAGGATCCTGTACAGCTCCTCAGCGCCAATGCTGCGGGTGCGGGTACGGGCAGAACGAGGAAGAGCAGCGAGCAGCAAGAAAACCGCGCGTCAAGTCAAGCAGCCAGTGGCGCTCAATATGCAGCTGCAGACGGTAGCAGCGGCAGCAGCCCAGCTCGGCCACCACACTCGCCTGCATCCCATCCGCTCCCCGCCTCGCCTCACACGGCGGGCGCTCCCTCGTCTCCGCGCCGCGATCGCTTGAGTCGGACACACAGGCCCGCAATGGCATCCTCCACGTTGCTTGCCTTTGCGCACCAGAGTGCGTCAGAGCAGACGCAGTCGCAAGTGCGTATGCTCGGGCAGTCGCCGACCCTGTCGACTTCCCCGCTGCCGGGCGCGTCGCGCTACCATCCCCACCACCACGGCGCAGGTGCGGACAGCTTTGGGACCTGGGACGCTGGCAGCGAATCAGCAGCGGCAGTAGGACATCGCAGTCACACTGAACTATGGTCCGCCCTCTCTCCGCCCGGCTCGCCAGCCGCTTCCTTTGTCTCTGCGGTCACCCCGACGAGGCGTCGCGACTCGCTCGGATCCCGCCCACACTCGGACAGCCGCGCGAGCGCGCACCTCGCTATCCCGCTCTACGCGCCCCTGCCACCTTTCTCTGCGCCCGAGTCAGGTTCTGTTTCGCGACCCTCGGCATCAGCTCACGATTGCGATCATGAAGCGCGGTCGCCGGGCGCGCCGCAGTCGCACGACAACGCCGCAGACTCCGGAGCGGAGAAGCACCATGAGTTGGACGCGGCCATGGAGCGCAGACGTACGGGCGGCTGGAGCAAGCATGCTCGCAGATGGTCCAACAGTTTCGGCCGCAGTTCGTCGCAGTACTTACAGTCAGCCAGGTGAGTTGCGTACTAGGCTGACCACCTGAAAATATGCGCTGCCCCCCCCGGAGGGGAGGGGACTCTCTCCATTCTCAGGGCATGACCCCCCTGCCCTATTCCATGATGTTGCTGACGTTGCCATTTCAATTTCCATCACCTCTCCCAGCCCGTACCTTCGCGCAGGGCTGAACGAGCTGTACGACATCTTCAACATGGAGGCCGACACGTGCGCCTCACCGAGCCTGCTCCCAACTGCCAATTATCCACAGGGCCACGCCAGTCCGACGCGCAGCCAGAGTGGGACCGGCGCTGCGTCGCCCTCCAAGGGCGGCGGTGGCGTTCTGCCAAGGCGCAGGGACTCGCAGAGCAGCGAGCATTCAATCCTCTTCGGCAGTCCCCCACAATCGCAAACCCAATTTAGCTACGCGCACGGCAGCCAAAATGGCCATTTTCACTACGCGTGGGCGATGAGGGAGGAAGGCAGCCACACGACCACATGTTCGTCCAGCGCCAGCGGCTGTGCAGATCACGGCCGCGCGAGCATCGACACGAACGCGACGTCCGTCGCATCGTCCTCAGCGTGCACCTCTCTACGTGCAGACGGGGATGACGAGCAAGTCCTCATGAGCCTCGATATGGTGCAGGGTTGCTCCGCTTCGCAACATACGAACAGCTACATTCCGCTGAACGATGCCAGCGACCCGCCAGCCGCATGTATGGACGTGGACGTCGATAAAGGTATGGACAGTCCGCGAGGGGGGCGAGGACGCGCGCTGGGCCGCAGTCAGTCTGCGCGTGTCTCTGCGAGTTCCAGCCTCGTAGGCGAGCAAGCGGGATTTGGAACTGCTGAAGAGAAACGTCGACACATGCTGTCGCATATCTCTCGCGCACTGCGCGGCAACGCTGGCTTGACGAGGAGAGACAACGGGCGGGCGGCTGGTGACGCCAAGCGACCGAGCTCGCTGCAGGGCAGACAACCGCAGTCGCGCGCGTCTGCCGACGCGGACCACGGTGCGGGGGTGGATAGTGCGAGCTTGCATAAGCGAGATTCGGCGCACCGGCAGCGCAAGTTCAGCAATCTGTCTCCTCTAGGGGCGCCGCTGGCGCTGCAATGGGCCTGCGACAGCGGCAGGGTGGCGGAAAGGAATGTCGTCGTACATGAGCTGCATAAGGGTCTCGGTCAGGCTGTGATCCAGTTACCGACCAGGCGCAAGGTAGCGGCATACCTCGGTTCGAGCGCTGCGATCGTCGCGGGCATATGTGTACTCGAGGTGATACTGCGTGAGTCTTGCGGCGATCGACATTTCGCACCGAGCCTGGCTGATCCCATCGCGCTTTGCTTCGGATGGCATGCAGATCCCGACGCGTTCTCCGTCAGCCTCATCTACTTTTTCGGCGCGCAAGTTGGTCTCCTTCTGCTCGGTCTCGTTGCCCTCGCCCAACACTGGCGAAGCCCGATGGCGCTGTGCTCGCGCGCAATTCGCGCGCACGCACTTGCGCAGGTACTCGTATCCTTCTCCGCCTTCAGCAACCTCTCGTCGACCGCTTCGTATCGCCCGCACCACCACGCCATCCGCGCCGCGCAGCAGCTGCACCCGCGCTCCTTCTCCGGCGTTGCAGTCACTGCCACTGATGCGGAATCGGGGCCAGCCAGGCTATCAAGCGCGAGCCTGCACGCGCACGACACAGACGTTGGCAGCATCAGCAACCGCATCATGTACCTCTTCGGCTTTGTCGCGCAGGCGCTGCTGCCGCTCGCGCTTGCCATCGGCTTGCAGTTCTACAGCGGCCGCCTGCTTGGTTCGCTGAGCAACAAGGTTGTGAAGAAGGGCGAAGGAGCTATCCGTGCTCAGATACATGGTGATTGCGCGGGGCAGGGCGACAACGCTCATGCCCGTGATGCTAGCTCTGCGTCTTTCCGACTTGCCATGGCGCTACGTGCCGAGTCCCAAGTAGGGCAAGACCAAATGCTAGGGTTGTCGCCAGCGCTACGCTGCAGCTCGCCCTCGATCCTCTCGGCGCCTGCGCCATTGTCCACCAGCCCAGAATCATCGCCGTCGTTCGTTGCTGAGCGCGCCGCGCAGATCCTGGGACTGAGACACATTGGCGCGGTGGAGCCTTTACCCCTGCCACCACGGTCTCCGCTGCCCAGAGCCAAGCGAGCGCACAAGAAGAGCGCATCCACTTCGCACATCAATCTCGAAGAGCTGCTCGTACCGTCCTGGTCTGCAGCAACAGTAGCAGCAACGTCTTCTTCACCCTTCAGCCTGCCAGGCGCAACGCCGGCATCGCCTCCGTCATCGTCCTCGCTGCCTGCACACCACCCTTCCGCTTCGACGCCTCGTTCTGCGTCGACGCTGCCCATCAACGAGCGCAAGAAGATGGCCTGACCAGCGAGGTGCACGTATCTACCCACCGAACCGTTTTCTGCGCATCCTTCATGCTTCTAAACCTTGCAATCCAAAGAAGACCCGCAACTGGAGCCTTCCTGGCTGGCGTGCCGGAACCGCCGCTCGCTTCATTGTATTTTTACTGCCACTGTCGCTCCCCGCTTCTGGTTCCGCTGCAGTGGCACACTGTATACAATACAACGAAAGAGATTACCTTTCCACTCAAGCGCGGACTGCGGCACCACCAGAGAGTACATATGGCAGAAGCACTTCCGTACAATGTTTGGCACGCTTACAACACGCTGGGCCCATGCGCCAAGTGAAGTGCGGATGATCGAGCTGGAGCGAGCCAACATGGTCGGCTTTTTTCAGTCGTACCCGTCTTTGGGTGGAAGAGCGACCCATCAGAGGAGCAAAAAGGATCAATCAGCGCACCGATGTGCACAGATCAAGAAGTGGTTCCAAGGGAAGGAATCGTCTGAAAAAGTGGCTACATCTCCATTGATAAGCCGAGCACCCTCCTGGAAATTTCGAGTAAAAGGCGCGAAATTTGGTACAGCGAGGGGTGCTCGATGGAGAGCTGAATAAGTTTACGGCAGTGTCATCTGATGAAATGAGGTTTGTGCCGTGCTCAGCACGCGTTCATAGACCATTCGTTTGTATGCTTCCTCGTCTGCCACTCGCACTTCGACACCCTCTTACATAATCCTCCGGCAATGCCGGCTGCTGCCAAGCTTTCCCCACAATCTGACTTTCTCTTTCCGGTGCACTATGGATGTCGACAACAAATGCAGTGACCACCATCCTGTAGGGTGCGTCGTCTCTCCCCCGCATTTTGATCATCAGCAAGCTCTCTTGAGCCTACACTTGCAGTGTGCAGCCTGGGTGCACATACTTGGTACATACTAGCAAGCGTTGCTCTCACCGTGGCGCAAACCAGCACCAGAGCATGCCTTCTCACTTGCAAGACAGGAGGCGCGCGTGCTGGTTTTCGCCAAGATCAAAGCTGGAGGTCGACTAACCCCTCCATTGGATTTCTTCTTTTGTCTGTCCTCACACCCCATCCCATCCCACAACCAGCCAGCCAGCTATTCCAGGGGTAGGCCCTCGTCGACCAACAGCGAGCCTGACGCTCGCTCTGTCCACAACCCCATCTCCTCTCCATTTGGCTTGACTTGACTTTGTTGACCCATGCAGCTCTGCACCTACCTCGTCGCCCACGACGGTGCGGCCGACAGGCTCGAAGCCCACTTGCGCGCCATCGGCGTCGTCAGCGCTTCTATTGCGACTGCCTCTGCCTCTGCAACGGGGCGCTTGCGAGCGACCAGCACGACGGAGGCCACACAATGCGTATATGAGCGAGTGAGTCGCGCGTCTGCCACTACACATTGACGCGGACATGAGTTTCCTGCTAACCATACATAATACCGTCTGCAGGGTACGCTTGACGGCATGAACCACTTCCTGCTCCTGTGCCCCCTGCAAGCGCCGAGCTTTGCCGCGCACGAGTACATCCTTGCTCAGCTCTTGGCGCGCTGCGGCGGCTCGCTCGCAGGCGTCGTCCGCTCCGACTGCACCTGGGTCGACGATGAGGATGACGCGCCGGCGTCGCTGCAGCCCATCCTGCGCCGCTGTGCCGCGGCTGAGAAAACAAGCGGAAAGCCGCTGCTGCAGGCGGCTCTCGGCGATGACGCCGCCATTCCTTGGGTCATACCGGACCTGCAACTGACCTCAGTCCAGCAACCTAGCATATCTGTGCAACGTCCGTCCGCATGTGCTACTGCTGCTACTAAGAGCGGCGCAGCAAGTGCACCGCCATCGGCCATTTGGCAAGAGACGCCGATGAAGAGCCATGCAATCAGAAAGTCTAGCTCGCTCGCCGTGCTGTTTAGGGTAGCTGTGAAGGTGTGTTCGCACAAACGCGGCCGCTCACGGAGCCCCGCCGGTGCTGTCGGCGCAAATCAACGTGTATTCAACGCCACGGAGCAGCGAGAGCGCGGCCCTACCCGTCGACAGCGCCAACACGAGCAGCACAACCCTCTGGTGCGCCTCAGCAGGGAGAGCCGCGGGAGGCAGATCAAGGAGCTATGCGATCTGCTCGATATCGACAACGACCTCAGCATCACGGCGCGCTCGCTTCTCGGATCACTCGCCATCAACGTCTTCGGCGGTGCCGGCGCCGCGAACAGCGACCGCGCGTGGCCGCTGCTCGTGCCCATGCTCCCGTCGCTACCAGCCGGGCGTCTCATGGGATCAGCAGCAGGCACAGCGGACAAGGGCGGCTCTTCCTCTTCGCAGAGAGATGCTCAGGAGGAGCTGGATGCACACATAGACGCGCTCGAAGAGCAGCTGTCCACGTTGCTCGGCTGCGACGGCCTCGCATGCGCGCTGCGCCTCGCCGAGTGCGCGCTGCGCGCCGACGAGTGGGCCGAGGCGGTGCGACAGGCGCATCTGGCGGATGCAAAAAAGGCGGAAGACGTGCGCTGGAGGAGGGCGCGACTTTGATGCGCCCTAGGTGCTTTCGAGCAGAGCACGTGTCGCGGAGGGAAGTTGGCGGTTCGGATTTGTTGTACTTCTGTCACGAATGATGATTGATCAGTCATGCGCGCTGCATACCTACAGCATCCCACCCGTAGAGATTGGCACCGGTCGCGATAGCACCACCCGACGACGCGTCTGCCCAAGCCTGGCAAGGTTGCTCCGTGGCTGGCGATCACATGTATGACACGTACCGACGAGCCCGCCTTAGCAGGCCCCCGAGCGCGACTGACGGCAGGCCGTCCGTCCGTCCGTAAGCCGGAGTCGGCGGGCTGTCCTGCACGGTCCAGCACGCCTCGACGCTTCACTCCCATCATCCTCATCCCGCAGAGCAACGCATCGTGTGCGCTGGAGGCGCACTGTTCGGCCGCCGTGATCGTTCCTGGCTGCGTGTGCGAAAGGCCCATGCTGTCGCCGTCACTGGCTCTCTGCCTCGACCCCGCTGTGTGCTCTCCCGCTTGGACAGCCAAGAGAACGAAGCGGCTGGTCGTCGTGTGGGGAAGGACCGCTTGATTCGCGTGCGAAGCTGTGCATGCGTTGTGCAGGTTAGCTGTCGGGCTCGGCAGAGACGAGTGAGCCATGTTGTCTGCTCCTGTCTGTGTGGCCCTGGCGGCGATCCCGGTATGCTTTGCTCGTGGACGGCTTGAGGCTGGAGAAAAATGAGAGGCAAGAGGTTGCGGGCCGTGTTGAACGGTATGTCCGATCGCTTGTGATGTGAGGCCAGGAGCGTTCTTGGCCTGTCGGCGAGTCGCACCAAGCGAAACATGTGTGCCTCTAGAGAATTAGCATATCTGGAGATCGTAACCCACCGGGAAACACCTGGGCCCACATTGGTCCGCATGCGCATTCATTGCATACATACAATGCACGCACGCTTGCAGTTTCGTGAGTCTGGCCTCAAGCGCGGACTGGACGAAATGGACTTGGACGCAGACAAGAACACAGAGCAACGTCAGGAATCGCAGACGACAGAAAGTGCAGGCAGCGAGACGAGTTCATGTACAGTGTGGCAGTCACGCACACGACTGATGTATCCAAGTATCTACAGCAGAAACCGCGCTGTTGTTTCTTATTGGAGGGGCGACGGTGAAGAGCGCAGCGAGAGCCCTGGCTGGCTGCTCTCGAACCTCGCCGTCGTCGGCGTATGGATCCGAGGCGAAGCGGCGGGTGAAGAGAGCGCTGCTCGAGGCTCGCTCCATGTAGGTTGTATGGACATGTGTTCGCCTGGGCTCATCTTTTGCTTCTGTCTCATCGTCGCTCTGCAGTCTGCGACAGCGCGTGTGTCATGATGGAGTGGGTGAATGCTGAGTGGCCACGTCTGACGTGGTGGCAATGACTGCGGCTTTGGTCAAGCGGGAGCAATGACGTCAGCGAGTGCACGCAAACAGTATCTTCAGCACTGCGCCAGACGCAAATAGGGTTTCCCGTTCCCCCTTTCCAAGTCTCATTTGTGGGCGGGATCCAGCGCTGGGCATCAGTCCCTGGAATTGCGTTCCGCTTGCGCTTAGTTTCATAAATGTGCGGTAGTGGCTGGACACGGCTGCAGTGCCAGAGTGGAATCGCGTGCGGGTCTGCTGTGTGTGTCCGCTGTCGAGAAACAGACTGCTGCAGTTCCCTATTACATGCCTTCAAGCGGGTCGGATCGAATCAAACTGTTCGCTCACTGGGCAAACTTTGGGGGGCAGTCTGTCCCTCTGCTCGACGCAGTGCACTCATGACAAAGGAGAGAAAGCGAGTCGTGAGTAGAGTGCGAAGCAGTGCCGGGCGGTGAGTGCGGTGCAGTGCAGTACAGTGCGCACAAACCCTCTCGTCTCACAAATGCAGCATTTGAGTCCATCCTCTCCAAAATGTCCCACATGAGACCATGACCAACACGGTGTACTCTGGTACAGGTGTGCGGCAGCGCACGCATACAATCATAGCAGGCGTCCACAGCGCACCTCCCCCGACCTCTAGCTCCGGTCTGCAGGCAAACACATATCGCAGACGTGCAGGTGCAATGGATGGAGCCAGCAGACATCGCCGCTCGTCTGCCCTTATAGACCCAACCCCCGCCCTCCCTCTCGCTCTTGTGCCACAGGGCTCGACAACCTCGACGCACTCCCTTTCTCTTGCTTCTCACAGAAGCTGCTCGTGCGAGCCCGTCACCGGTCCCATCCTTGCTGTCCCATACAAACTCTGTTTCGCGCTCCATCTTCACCGCCTTTGATCCTTTTCTCATCGAGTAAGTATTGCCGGAAAAAAAGAAAAGAAGCACGTATAAGGTCGTGCCGCGGGTAGATAGGAGGGTCGAGGGGAAGGGAGATCGTCGAAACGTGTGGCGTGCGGCAATACCGTCTCTACTATGGGTCAAGGGCCAGCGCAGCTCATCAAGGGCCTTGGGCGGCTGCTTGTATCACTTTGACAACGAAGGAGCCTGGTGCTGTACGACGAGGAAGGGAGGCCAAAAGTGTGCTGACCGCATTCGCCGCTTGATCATTGATATATTGTGTGCAGCTGCTGCCCTGGCCTCGCCCAACATCTCGCCTTTTTGCCGCCCTCCAGTATTCTGATAACGCCTATGGGCAAGTGATCTGCCTCAACATTTGCGTTCACAAAGGGCAGCTGTGTGCAGCGCAGAGTGCCAGACGCATGCAACGCTACCGAGCTCCCGCCCCTACCACTACACCACAAAGGTATTCTTGCGTCGGCGGATAGATCCAAAACTTCAAGATGGCGCCATCATCCACCGCCTCTGCGCCGTCATCGTCTGCAGCGTCCGCGGCCGAGGCCGCCGGCGCTGGCTCCGGTGGCGTCGAAGCAGCGATAGGTGATGCGGCTGGCGAGCCGCCCGAAGAACCCCTCACGCGGTCAGAGACCGCAGCGAAAGACGCCAATGATGCATCGCATGGAGATCGAGGCCTCGTCACAGTAAAGCAGGTGGTTGTTGGTAAGTGCCTGCTCCCCTCATATTCAATGGGTGTTTTGAACATCGTAGAGGACGTGACCGCTGACGCAGCGCAACAAACAGTCAACAAGCAACAGCCCACCTCGGCGCTGTCGATCAAGCTACAGCAGCAGCGAGATTCCACCAACGATCTGCGGGGCAAAGACGTCCCTTCCGCCTCCGCTTGCGTCGCTGCATCCGATGCTGCCTCACCCTCGTCTTCCTCTTCCTCTTCGTCCTCTCAAGCGTCGCAACTGGCGACGACGCCGCCGACGTCCGCCCAAGCGACGTCGACGTGCTCGTGCTGCTCCTCGCAGCGGCCGCATGCGCAGCGCTGCGAGTCGCCCGGCGCCATCCCGTTTCCGCCTTCGCCGAGTCCGAGCGTCAGGACGGACGACAGCGCCGCTGCTGCCGGCTCGTACACAGCACCCGGCAGCCCGTCAAGCATTAGCAGCTGGAACAGCTATGCCAGCTCCGCCCTCGGCGGCGGTGGCATCGTTGCCGCGAGGCGCTTGGGCGACCTCGCAGACGTTGAGGATGACGAGGGCGCCGCGTCCGACGTCGGCTCCGTACAGGATCACAGCGCAGCCGTCGGCGGTAGCGAGACGGGGCAGGGTGCCGCGGACGGCAACAGCAGTTCCGCCTCCGGCACCAGCGCCGGATCGAATGCGAACGCAAACCCCAATGTCGGCCATTACACCAGCGGGCAACACCTCGCTCCGTCCGGTGTGCTCCACCACCATCACGCCCACTCCCACGGGCACGGGCATGGGCATGGGCACCACAGCCATCACAGCCACCACCATGACTCGCAGAGTATCCACGAGCCCGAGCTCGAGACAGTCAGCGAGCTGGAGGAGGAGGGTGACGGGTTGCAGGACCACGGCGACGGTGATGTTGACCAGAGTGAGGCGGAGAGCTTGGCGACGACGGCGGACGAGCACGACGATGCGGAGGACACGCCTGCGCCTGCGCACGGGTCGCCCAGCACGGATTTCCACGGTGGCACCGCGGCGACGCCGCAGACTGGCGCTGCCATCAAAGGAGGGCGTTATGATCATCACTACCACCAGCCGCAGTGGCAGCACAATGCAAGTGGGCCGAGGCGCCGGTGGGCCGCCCATGGCAAGCACTACCCTCAGCGGCATCCACATCCGCATCTACATTCGTTGTCGCTCGAGGCAAGCAGCGGCGCTGGCAAGGCCGCGACGAACGCGCCATCGCACACTCACTTCTCGACGCGCGGCCTCGGCCACATCTATGCGCAGAACGGGACGCGCTGGGGCGGCAATCGTGGCAGTAGCGGTAACGCTGGCGGTAGTGCTTCCTCTTCTGCTGCTGCTGCTGCCGCCTCCACATCTGCGCCAACGCCTACGCCGACGCGGGCAACCCAAGTGCGCAGGCGCAAAGGGCGCATCGCTGAGATCGTCCATGAGGACTTTGGGCCACATTCGGACACGACAAGCAGCCCCTCGTCCAGCACGCAGAGCTCGGGTGCAAACTCACCCGCTTCTGGCGATGGCGAGCATGCCACGCCCCTGTCGACTTGGGTACCGCTGTCGATCGTCTCACCCATCGCCAGCAGCACCGCCTGCAGCGGCGGCAGTGGCAACGATAGCGTAGGGCCAGATGTACTCATCGCGCCGCCAGCGCCTGTGCCCCCGTTCTCCGTCGACGACTACAGCTTCGTCGGCCCGCCACCCTTGCCGCCGCCCCGCAGCATCAGCCCAAGCGAGACGATCCCGGTCATCCCCAGCAGACTGTGCGAGTGCGTGAGCGCGGATGAAGACCCAGGTGACGTCGCTGTGCAAGATGATTGCGGTAGGCGTGCATCCGAGCAGGATGGGTGCCACAACGACACGCCCATGCCCGATGCCGGCGCAGACGCGGGCGACAGCAAACCAGCGCGAGCCGTTTCGACGTCTTCGGCGTCGACGTGCTCCAGCGTCAGCACTTTCTGCAGCACCAGTCGACTGTCGATCACCACGACCGAGGACGGCGCAGACACGGACGCTACCGCGCCGTCCACTCCGCCCTCCTCACCGCCGCCGTCGCCCCTCACGCGCAGCGGTACCATCCGCGCCTCGGCACCGCACCTCAAGCGGTCAGCACTGACACCGGCCCCGTTTTCGTCTGCCGGCAGCGGTAGCAGCAGCAGCAGCAGCATGAGCAAGGCACAGAGCGCTTCTGCAACCATGCCTGCGCCCAGCGCGAGCGTAACTCCCACTGGCGATCGGACACGCCGTGCATCGACGTCGGCCACGCTCAAGAAGCCTCTGCGACCGTGCTTCCGTCGCCGCGCGACGGCACAAGGGTCGTTGGCATCCAACCATGATTCGTCGTCCGAACGCGAGTCACCCCCATACTCGTCTTCACGTGCCGCCTTCCGGCACGCACACGTTCGCTTCTCCCAGGCGCCGCCGCAGGAGGTGCGCACGCACAGCCCCGTCGAGTATGACCGCAAGAGCTGCTCTATCTCCAACAGGCTCAGCGCCGAGGACGTCGAAGAGCTGCGCATGATGAAGATGGAACTTGGCCTGCTCGAGGCCAAGTGGGCTGCCATGGCCGCGTGGAAGGAGGAGCGCTCGCTGGGCCCGCACGACGAGAAGGTCGAGATCTCCTTTGGGCACACGCCCAACCATACGGCCATTAACGAGCGAGGAAAGACAGGCAAGGATTTTCAGTCACGATGCCTTGAGCGCTTTGGCGCCATGCCTCTGCTTAGCGGCAGCGGTAGCGAGCTGCCGCCTTTTACGACGTCCCACTCCCCCGTCTCATCGCCGTCGCACATGACCGCTGGTATGCAGAATCCTTTCTCGCGCCCGCTCACGCCCAAGCACGGGCCGTCGGGCAGTCCCGCCAGTGTCCACAATGACGAGCTGCACAAGGAGACGGAGCGCCTAGCGGAGCGTGCCATGCTCAGCAGCGAGCACTGCCCGGCAAAGATCGGCCGGCGAGCGCACGCAGAGCGAGTCTGCCTCATGTCGCGCTTCGGTCTGCTCGACGCTCCGCCGCCGCCGCTGCCCGGCACGGCGTCCAAGTCGGGCTACATGAGCTCCAGCTCGGTCCCAATGTTTGGCGGTACCGCCGACCAGTATCGCGGCCACCAGCGCCTGTTGTACGCCAACGCGTACCCGAACACCCCTAACGTCAACACGCCCATCATCACGTCATGCCTGTCATCGTCTGTGTTGCCTCGCTTGAATTCCGGTTCCGTCGCGGGCCGATCCAGCTCTGCGCCGCCGAGAGGGCGCTCAGAGGTGGTGGAGCAGGCGTGCCTCACCGTGCCTGCTGAGTCATCGCTCAGCACCCGTACGGAGTCTGAATCGCCAGTCGACATTGCGCAGACCGACGGCGAAGCGACGACGCCTACGGCGAGGGGCAGGTCGTCGACGGTCGATGCGACCAAGACAATGAGCACTCCTTCTGGCGCCGCTCAAGGACACGACTCGATGCTGCCGACAGATTCGCTCGCCACTCCCACGGCTGCGAGTTTGAGTGCGAGTGCCGACGGCGTAGACAGCATCCCGGCTCTGGTGCACACGTCGCCGTCGCCGCCACGGCCACCGTCACCTTGTCGTGTTTTGGACGCTCAGCACGCCGCCTCGTCGGCGTCGTCGTCGTCAGCGAGGCCAAGTGCATCTCGTCAACCTGCGTCCCTCCAAACGTATTCAGCGCCCCTCTCATCAGGCTCGCTGCTTGCAGCGCAGGCGCCATCGTCATCGTACAAGCCAGCATCGTTGCCGTTCTCTGCACCGCCTCATGCGAAGCAATTTACTGGTAGTAGCAGCAGCAGTTTGAGCAAACGCCGCGACCCGCCGCTGCGCTCGCCACACGATGCTTCGCCGACGTCGTCGCTCCTGCACGGTGCGCGGCCCGGCTCGGCGTCAGACTCTGCATCATCCAAGGCAGCGGCCGAGGAGTGCTATTTTTCGGCAGGCGCAGTGTCGACAAAGGCATCTTCGTTCGCCGTGTCCACTTCTGTGGCGGCAAAGAAGCAAACACCGTACTGCTTCTCGCCGCGCGCTGCAATTGATACGGCGCGTTCGTATCAGTTCGCATCGTCATCGTCGCCACGGTCCGGGCCGATGCATGCCACGCTTTCTGCTGTCTCGACCGGCTACGATTCGCCTGTTAGCGAATTCTACGAGAGCGGGAGCGAGTACGACTTGCTTGGGTAAGCAAACTTGGACTTTCGACTGCTAGTGCGTCTGCAGACGTCACATCGCTCTTTTTATTATGGATACCGGAATGGAAGCTTTGTCCCTCTTTCCCGTCAGAGACTTGCTTGGGAGGCTGAAGAGAAGCGTATACATTGGTGCTCGTTTGGTTCTTTCCAGCGGGTGACTCGCTCTCAGCACATATCGTATCTCTACTGTTCTGCCTATGCAATCCCTCGATTTCCTACCTTTTGGTGTCACCCCAGCATGTTGCCCGTGCACCTCACCAAAGTCCTTTTCTGTATCATCATCGACATCGTCCTCACCGTGTACTGCTAGACATTGTCCTCTGTTGTCCATTTTCCGCTTTCAAACCTGCCATGAACTGTTGCTGCACGCTTTGTTCTCCGTGTTCCCAATGCAAGCGTACGTTTCACTATCGTAGGCGCCTGATTTGACAGACGTACATGGGCAGAGCCCTCGACAGCATACAAAGGTAGACCTGCTGAGCAAGTCGAAATGTCTGTCCGAGTACTTTTCAACCGACGGTTACGCAATACATCACGTCGAGGCCAGCGCATGCGCAAGTCGTGTAGTAACGACGGCCCTGAGCGATCGCATTCCAATGTGTGCGGCGGTTCTACATACATATCAGCCTTTACCCTGAGAAGGTCTGCTGTCATCTGCGCGTGCGAGTATGCCCCCAGCGGATGGGCTTGCTGGAGTCTGGACTCCCCAAGTCGGACGCCGCAATGGGAAAGCAGGTGGGATTCCGTGCTGGTATTCAGTTCACGCCGAGGCCGGTAACCTGCCTAGTCTACGGCACAGCTCCTACATACTCAGGCGCCTGGCGACTAGGACTACGTGGCCTGTGCCTGTATCCCGGCATCTTCCTTGTCGCCCTTGGCACCTGCATCTACGAATATGATTCGTTGATTCGTCAAGCCTCAAGCCTTTCAAAGACGAACGGAAGGAGACTTTATCGCTTCATCGACTGGAACTGGATTCTGGCAAGAGAGTTCCGCGAGTGGCGCAAGTCGCAACCCTACTGAGTTCTAGTAAGGGGGAGATTCTCGAGCGGAATCGAATGCTGGTCTGACAAAGACGGAAAATCGAGAAATTTTGTGCTGGTCTGGGGCCCTGTGAGTACTCTGTTGCAGTGCCCGCCCACACGACACACTCTGTAGGAGACTGCTGCCATGCCCTTTCTGTCCACCACCCGCCACCTTCATCCGCCGGGCGGGTCTGAAAATTTTTTCCCCGCCATCCACCACCCTGCAAATGACTAGCGATACTACCCCCCCTCTCCCGTGAGGTTTAACTTCATCCATGCCCACCACCAACAACAAAGCCACTCCCCTAGAAGCAACAACGGCTCACAAAGACACCCATTTCACTCCTCCAACTACACACTTATGACGGTTCCAAATGGTACAGCTCCGGCTTCTGGCGCAGATGCGCTGGCTGCCAAGTTCAGTGAGTGCTTTTGCCCATCCCTCGCGTGCGCAGTCGGCGTCGTAACGCGTCGCGACTTGCGTTCCTCCTTAGTCAACCGACATTGGGTTTTCGCTGACACTACTGTTGACCTGTAGACAAGATGGGCGTAAACGGAAACGGCGCTCCTCGCAGCGCATACGTGCCTCCGCACCTGCGCAACTCGGGTGGCATGTCTGGTTCGGCCCCGGCATTCAACGCGAGGTGCGTCCCCTCGCCAACAGACAATCCCCCCTGCCATTTGCTGACCCATTCACTTCTATCCCTTCAGGTCCGACAATGTTCCTCCTGCGTTCAACGGAGGTGGCTTAAGCAATGGCGCTCGCCGCGGCGGCGGTGACCGCTGGGACAATGCCTTCTCTTCCGGCGGACGTGGCGGTGGTTCCGGTGGTCGCAGTGGCGGTGGCGGTGGTTTGAGTATGGACGGCTACGGTAGCTGGAAAGACGGCCAGCACATCCCTGGCCCTGTCAACATGCGCACACAGAAGGAGCTCTTCGGCGACAACGAGGCTCCCACTGGTCAGGGTACTGGTATCAACTTTGACAAGTACGGTGACATCCCTGTCGATGCCTCCGGCCGCGACGTCCCCGACCCGGTCACCGAGTTCACCAGTCCTCCCATTGATCCGCATCTGTTGGAAAACATCAAGTTGGCTCACTACACCACCCCCACGCCGGTGCAAAAGTACTCGATCCCCATCGTCGAGCAGGGTCGCGACTTGATGGGCTGTGCCCAGACCGGTTCCGGAAAGACTGGCGGGTTCCTTTTCCCCATCTTGTCTGCCCTTTTCACGCATGGCCCTCCCCCGCCCCCGCCCGAGATGGCCAACGGTGGACACGGACGTCGCAAGGCATTCCCTTCGACGCTCATCCTCGCCCCGACGCGTGAGCTTGTCTCGCAGATCTACGAGGAGGCGCGCAAGTTCACCTACCGCTCGTGGGTCCGCCCCGCCGTTGTCTACGGTGGTGCCGACATTGGCCAGCAGCTTCGCCAGATCGAGCGTGGCTGTGACCTGCTCGCTGCGACTCCCGGCCGTCTTGTCGACCTGATGGAGCGCAGCCGCATCAGCTTGGCCAATGTCCGCTTCCTTGTTCTCGACGAAGCCGACCGCATGCTCGACATGGGTTTTGAGCCCCAGATCCGCCGCATTGTTGACGGCGAGGATATGCCAGGCGTCATGGCCCGTCAGACGCTCATGTTCTCCGCGACGTTCCCGCGCGACATTCAGCTGCTCGCCAAGGACTTCCTCAAAGAGTACGTTTTCCTCAGCGTCGGCCGTGTCGGCTCCACTTCGGAGAACATCACGCAAAAGATCGAATATGTCGAGGACGAGGACAAGCGCAGCGTTCTGCTCGACGTACTCGCATCGATGCCGTCCGGAGGCCTGACGCTGATCTTTGTCGAGACCAAGCGCATGGCCGACATCCTCAGCGACTTCCTCCTACGCAGTAACATTGCCGCCACCAGCATTCACGGTGACCGCACACAGCAGGAGCGTGAGCGCGCTCTGCAGCTCTTCCGCACGGGAAAGACTCCGATCATGGTCGCCACCGCCGTCGCGGCGCGTGGTTTGGACATTCCCAACGTCACGCACGTTGTCAACTACGACCTGCCGTCGGACATTGACGATTACGTCCACCGCATTGGCCGTACCGGTCGTGCGGGTAACACGGGTGTTGCCACTGGCTTCTTCAACCGTGGCAACCGCAACATCACGCGCGACCTCATGGACCTCCTTAAGGAGGCCAACCAGGAAGTGCCCTCGTGGCTCGAGGCCGTTGCACGCGAAAGCGCCTTTGGTGGCGGTGGCGGACGCGGCAGTGGCCGTGGCCGCGGCCGCGGACGTGGTGGAAGCGCCAGCTTCGGCGGCCGCGACGCCCGTACTAGCGGCGGCACCGCACCGGCCCGTGGCGGCGCTGGCGGATTTGGCAGCGGCAGCGGCACTGGCGGTGGCAGCTACGGTGGCCCCCCTCCAATTGGCGCCTACGGCGGTGGTGGTGGTGGCGGCAGCTACGGCAGTGGTGGTGGCAGCTGGTGGTAAACCGGTTGCCTGTGGTTTCTCGCTTTCGTCTTCGCGCTCGCGTTCGGCTTCCGTTTTCAGTTTCAGCTGCACCAACCAACAACAAACCAACGACTACACTGGATTCTCACGCTCAACAGCCCACGTCCGGCAGACGGGCTATGTTTTCCATCTTTCAACTCTCACATAGAACCTTCACCATCGGGATCAGCAATCTCCAGTCTCTCTCTGCAAATACTCTGCAAGGCTTGGCGCATTCACATTTAGCATCATCATACATCATTTAGATGGGGAAATAATGCAACTTTTCTCTACTCTTCATTCTTTCCCCTCACCGGATGAGGTTTATGCTCACTCAACGAATGCGCAGGGCACACGGCGGCAGGGCCTACTTCCTCATTTGGGCACGGGACCGCAGAGCAGGCAGGGCAAGGCAAGGCATCGCAGCGTCTTTTTCTTTCAGCATCGCATGAGACGCGTGCGATTTCTTGCACACGGACGGACATTTTGAACTGCAAGAACAAGTGAACAAGGGCATCATAGACTGGCTCTCGCCGCGGACGTCTCTTCTACGGACGAGACTTGACCGCACGGAAGCAATAACGCGCACGCACGCATGCACGCATCTTTCTCTCTCTCTTGACGACTCGTTTATCCAACTCGGGCACGGATCCGGCTTCATACCCCATTTCAGCACAATAGACAACAGAGCTCGACTTGGATAGACAAGCTTCAAAGCACACAGGCATCACTCAGAGAGCGGAGGTCGATTCTTTTCATCAACCACTTGTTCACTCTGCGGTCGTCATCACACAGCGACTCGATTTCATGAAGGTTCCCATTCATCTTTTTTGTTTCTTCAACATTTTTCTTTCTCCGCACATGGGGTATCATGTGCATCAAGCATCGATTTCGCACTGCACCCGTTGCTTTGCCGCTCGGTCGCGGTGCATGGTGTGTGCCGCTTGTGGCAGGCTCTCCCAAGATACCCCGTCATCGCCTTTCTGCCGGCACAGAGGAGGTTCCCTCCTTTCGATCCAACCTGTTTTTCAATCCATATGTTTGGACTTCGACCTTGCATAGACGACGGTAATCATTTCCATCGCTCTGCGTGTTCGCTTTTTCACCCTTTCATTTTCGACAATTTTACGCCTACGATTCCTACTATAAAAGGGTGTGCTGTTACTGTATCATTAGCTCTAGACGCGAAACGAACGCCAAGAATGATCTCTCTCGGTGTCTTTTGATAAGGTGTGCTGATCTAAGTTGAGCGACCTGGCCTCTGGCTAGATGATGAGGCGGGCACCCGTCACATTAGATCCCATTGGAGAGCAGTGATTGGTGCACTTGCTATTGCGAGGTTGTAGCGCTATGGAAGCGGCGCCAGCTGGCGGGCGGGGGAGGCTCGAGGACAGATGGAGAGACTGGTCCAGTACCGCGAACAATGCAATACAAGTCAGCCTGGGTGACTGCCCCCCCCCACCCCACCCAACTCATTCTAGTCTGAGCCTCTCGTAGCATTCATCATGTCAGTTTGACAGGTCCCATACGCAAAGCGGAGAGGTACACACAGCTCGTTCGCTCGCACGTACTAAAGGTGCGCATCTGACGCCGGAGCCGCTCCTCATTGCAAACCTCGGCAAGGCGCGGCGTTCGGGACTGAAGGACTGAGGCTTTAGCGCTCAAGTCGGGACCTTGACTGCATGAACAGCAGCAGCGATCCTGCTTGCTTTCAAAGGCTGTCTTGCGCCTGCGTATTGGATCAGTTGCTAGGGTTTTACTGAGGCAGGGCTTTCAAAATGATCAGGGGATTGGACGGTAGGTCCTGGAGGGTAGAATGGGCGCTGCAACCCGGGATGGCACTAATGCTATTCTCTCCCCTGCCTGCTGTCACTCAGCACTACTCCATGAGCGGAGGCTCATTCAGACCTGTCCGTTCTCGGCGCTCAAGGACACGCGAATAGGCATCGATTTCAATGTATATGTGCGCTCCTTGCTGCAGGATCCCGAAACAGCCGAACCGTTTACGGTCGCCATTGGCGGTGCGCCGCTCGCGCTGATCGCGCTGATCGAAAGCGATCTGCGGGCGTTGGAGAAGGCGCGCATCAAGCCCGTCTTCGTCTTGTCCGGCCTGCCACCCAGCAAGAGCAGGCGGCCGTTCAACTTTGAAGACCTCAGGCCGGTGGAGAGGGCGAGAGCGTGGGACCTCTATGAGAAAGGCGAGGTTGATGGCGCGACTATTGCGCTGAATAGGAGCAATAGCATCTCGCCGCCCGATTTGGTACGCGGAGTTTTGAGAGCGTTTAGACATCGCAGTGTCGAGTTCATCGTCGCACCATATCTAGCATCTGGTCAGGTGAGCGCATGCATCGTTGTTGCAGACGTTCGCTGCTATCGGGACACCCGCGCTGAATCCCTCGCTTTGCGGTGACCCAGCTCGTATACCTCGAACGGCATCCAAAGGGATTCATCCATTCCATGTACGGGACCAACGCTCTTCTGCTCTTTGACGGTGTGGATAAGGTCATCCTCTCTCTGAACTCCAAGAAGGAGACATTCGAATTTGTCAGCAAAGCTTCGGTACTCGCCGAACTCAAGTGCAATGGCGAAGAACTCCTCGACACCGCTCTTCTATCCGGCTTTGACTTTTGCCCCACCTTCCCGCCACTGCTGGACGGCACAGCCGGCCCGCACTACTCTCAACCGGGCTCCTTGCATCCAAAAGCTGTTGCCGACTTTGTACGACAGTACCGAACAGGAGTCAATGCTTGCTTTGCCTTTGCCGGCCATCCGCAAGTCGCGCGACAGAATTACCTCGACCACTTCTGCCGAGCACGGTGCTTGGTCAAGTTCTCCATTGTCGTGTGCGCAGAGGACGGCAAGGTTCTGCCGCTTCCATTGGCCCTCCCATCACCGCATGCTCAGGCAACTGGCAAGGCCGGCAGCTCGCAGCAGCCAATGAACGGCGGGCCAAACGCCATCAAGCCAGTCAATGGCTCGCTGTCCGGTGCTTCCGACATTCCCAGCGATCTGCACGAGGTTTTCTCGCGCCGATTGCCAGACGAGCTCTTTTTCCACCTGTCACGCGGTCTCATCGGGCACCAGGTCATCGGGCATCTCACATCGAGCTTCGTCGTCGAGCCCGAGCCGTTTGACAATGGGGAGACGGATGACTACAAGCGTTTCCTCAAGGAAGTCATCACCGAGAATCCGCAAGGTCCGCGTTGCGTATCTATCGCGCTTGCATGTCAGGCACTCAACGGTTTCTGGCTTCAACGCAAGGTCCACGCGGTCTATTGGTACCAGCCGAATGTGGACCATCTAATCCCGCATGAGTCACAGCCGACGCAGCAGCTGATCGCGCGCGTGAAAAACTGGAACGTGTCTGCGCTCTTCATCGAGGAGGAGCTGCGACGGCAGAATAGCTCGACGATCGACATTGCGCTCTGCCTGGGCGCAACGACAAGCAGCCAGCTGGCCGAACGCACCAAGACGCCTCGCACGTCTACAACACAGCCGCTGGAGAAGAAGGACGAGATCGTTGCGAACGTCATCTGGCGCACGCTCGAGCTGCGGGGTTTCCTCAACCACGATCACCTGCACACATCGCTGGCGCGCGCGCTGTACCTCGCGCTGAAGCAGTCGCGGCTCAACGACCGGTTCCAGGAGCCGCTGTACATTGCGCTGGAGCTGCTGCGCGCCAACGTGCTGCATGCGAACTGGTACGGCGGGCGCGTTTTCAGCGGCGGGCCTGCTGTCGGCGACAATGAGGCGGAGAAGAAGCACATGCTTCTGGTGATGCGCGTGTTCTCGCTGGTACAGATGACATTCAAGCCCAAGAAGTGGGAGGCGCCGCTGTCGCGCGAGCTGCTCGTGTTCAACTCGTTTGTGCGGTCGATGACGCGCTCGATGCGCACGCTCGTCGAGACAATCGCATCGAGCATGCTGCTGCGCGGCGATGCGCGGCGCACGCGTGACGACTACCTTCTGGAGATTTCGCTGTCGCTGCCGTTCCAGACGGACACGAATACAGGCCTGGGAATCGTGATCAAGTGCTTCCTGGAGGGGCTCATCACGTACCACGGCAGCAAGGTCACGCCCGAGGAGGCGGATAGCGAGAGCGTCAAGGAGGCCAAGGAGACGATTGCGGAGATGCTCGAGAGCACGTTTGAGAGCGTCAAGAACATCAAGCACGAGCTCGGCAAAGGCTTCCGGTTCTGGAGAGCTGTGAGTGGCAGGGAAAGAAAGAGCGACACATGCTCGCTTGCTGAACCTGATTGACTCGCTCCGACGCTGGCGCCTACCGACAGCTCATGATCAGCGTCCGGCTGCTGGGAGAGGAGAAGTCCATGTCGCCCGAGACGGTGGAGCAGTTTGAAGCGGCAGACCGATGGCTGGCGCCGATGAACTTTGAGTGAAAAGGAGGAAGCAGGATGCATGCAGGGGAGCATGCGCGGTCCAGGCGACGCACATGCCTATCCACCACCACCATCAGCCCGCCCCTATCTCTAGCAGATGACACAGCGATGGCGCATGCATGCCATGCATGTAGAGGCCGCATGTATGGACGTGCTCTCGTCAGAAGGAGATGGTGAATGCAGCAGAAGCTGTCATGCTGTTGTTGGACAGAGAGTGCGTGTGAGCGTGTGTGCGTATGTGTGTGGTACGGTGGATACATAGCCTTCTATCTTCTTGCCTGAGTGCGAGTGAGTGCGCCAGGAGCTGGGATGGGATCGGACAAAGAGCAGGCGGGCGGTGCGGTGCTGAGCCAAGTGGGCACTAGGGTATTTGCGCAGGGCGGTGACGAGTGACGAGGCGCCCTCTCGGCGATCGGTCATCGGACCATTCTGACCGACAAATCCACGTCGGTGAGAGTGGCCAGGTGCGTCTCCCCACCCAGCGCGCACTCACCCGGCCTTCCCCCTCCCCATTTGCTCCCCACAAAGGGCACACACACTTTGGGTGGACGAGACATGGCTGCCACGGGGCCCGTGTGTGAGCTCGGCCTCCGCTCTTTTTCACGGCCCGGTTTTTTTGACATCTCGCAGTTGGAGAGTCTAGTGCTCAGTGCCTGCTTGGCGGGGGAACAGAAGGAAGCCAGCCAGCCACATTGCGCGTGATACATGAGAGTCGTAACAATACTATTAGTAACGTTAGCGGCAACATGAGCAACACCATCCATCCTTGCGACGCATACCACGCCCCTGTGGTCTTTGCATTGTCCTGGGCCGTCATCACGCTGTAGTCTGGACGCCCACACGGAGAACAGCTTCTTCCGGCGGTCCCTGCTGCAACTCTCCTGGAATCCTCGACTTCTTTGACCGCTGCGGCACCTACCTTTCCGGTCCAGACCATCACACCGCCGCACATTGCGCCAGCCGAATACGACAAACGCCCTCCGCCAAGTCGCCACATAAAGATGAGCGCGCCGCAGACGACGATGCCGCCTGCGGTGCATCTCCAGGGAGACCCGACGAAGAATGTATTTGGGAAGCAGATCATCAAGCCGGAAGAGCTCCTCAACGAGTCTCAGAAGAAGGTGCGTGCCTGCCCGCGGGCCACTCTCTCAGAGATGACGTGAGCTGGCAGAGGATCGAGCAGCTGACAAAATGTTTATGTGATTGCCGCCCAGGTCCTCATCGCCATCGGCGATGCCATTGTGCCTGCTCTGCATGGTGAACAGGCAGCTTACCTCATCTCCCAGCTGCCCACAAGCGCCACAGACCGTCAGCGCGAGCTGGTCGCCGCTTTTGCCCGCGAGGGATTCATGGACCGTGCTGACTACCTGCTCAGCTGCCTAATCCGTCAGCTTTCCGTCACCGCGTCCAGCACGGCACTCGGCCAGATCACGCTGCTACTCAGCATCATCGCCACCGGCCCCGGCTGCCTGGTGATGACCGGCTCCTACGGCCCGTTCTACGACCTACCCAGGGACAAGCGGGAAGCCATCCTCCTATCCTGGTCCGTCTCCCGCCTGCCCGCCTTCCGCAAAGCGGCCGCTGGTCTCAAGTCGGCCATCCTGCTGGTCTACTACCGCTTCGTCCAGGAGGCATGGGAGGCAACCGGCTACCCGGCCAGCACATCCCTTCCCTCGGGTATCAAGGCCACCACGCATTACCCGTACAAGTTTGAGAACGACAACCTCCCCTTTCTCAACACCGACGAGGAGGTCTTCGTCGACACCGAGGTGCTCATCATTGGCTCTGGATCCGGTGGCGGCGTTGCGGCGGCCCAGCTCGCCAAGAGGGGCGTGCAGGTTCTCGTCGTCGACAAGGGCATCTACCTACGCCCAGAAGACATGACCGGCATGGAGTCGCACGGCTACCAGAGCATGTATGACGGTGAAGGTATCCTGCTTGGCGAAGATGGACACATCACCGTCCTCGCCGGCTCGACCTTTGGCGGCGGCTCGACCATCAACTGGTCCGCGTCGCTCAAGCCGCGCTGGTTTGCGCGGCGCGCCTGGGCTGAAAAGTACGGCGTTGGCTACTACGCCTCACCCGCTTTCACCGCGGACCTGAACTTCGTGTGCGACCGGATGGGCGCGTCGACGGCGCACATTCAGCACAACCTCAGCAACTCGCTCCTCGCGCTTGGCAGTCAGCGCTGCGGCATGGAGTGCGTCCCCGTGCCACAAAATACGGGCGGAAATGTGCACTACTGCGGCAAGTGCCAGTTTGGATGCCCCTCGGGCCAGAAGCAGGGCGGAGTCGTCACCTGGCTAAAGGACGCCGCCGAGCACGGTGCCAAGTTCATGACCCAGACGCACGTCCAGCGCATCCTCTTCGACAAGAGCGGGCGCAAGGCCGTCGGCGCCAAAGCACTTGTCCACGGTAGCGGCGGCAGCAGCAGGTACGTCACGATCCGCGCAGCCAAGGGCGTCATCTGCGCCGGCGGCTCGATCCAGACGCCTGCGCTGCTGCTGCGCACTCCCGAGCTCAAGTTCAACAAGCAGATCGGCAAGAACCTACATCTGCACCCCACCACCGTTGTCACAGGCTTCTACGACTTCCCAATCAATCCCTGGGAGGGCTCACTGCTCACCATGGTCAACAACGCCGCCGAGCTCAGCGACCCCGACGGCTGGGGCGCCAAGCTGGAAATCATCGCCACGTCCCCCGGCTTGCACGCCGCGTTCACAAGCTTCTCCAGTGCGATCGACCACAAGGCCAAGATGCTGCAGTACTCACACGCGTTCCAGATCATCATCATCAGCCGCGACCGCGATGGCGGCCAGGTCGTCATCGACGAGCGCGGCGATCCGCGATACACGCACCCGCTCACCCCCCACGATCAGAAGAGTATCATTAACGGCATCCTCGCCGCCTGCGACGTCCACCTCTCCGCCGGCGCCCGCGAGATCTCCACAATGCAGTCCGGCATGCCCGCCTTTGTCGCCGATACGGCTCTGCCCGCGGCAGCGGCGGCCAAAGGTAAGGGCGCCAGCACCGAGCTGACCGAAACGCTCCTCGAAGAGACCAATCGGATCCCCGGCACGAGGTACCACCCGCAATCGGTCCCTCGCGACCTGCGCGACGCGCGCTACGTCGCGTGGAAGAAGCAAGTCCTCCAAGCCGGCGCACGTCCGCTGGCCATCGCCCTCGGATCTGCGCACCAGATGAGCAGCTGCAGGATGGGCGCAAGCCCGCGCTACTCGGCGTGCGATCCCGAGGGACGCATCTGGGGCACCAAGGACCTGTGGATCGCTGACGCCAGCATCATGCCCGAGGCCAGCGGCGTCAACGTGAGTGCTCGGTGCATCGCTGCGCATCTGTTGTTGCGAGCACAGAATGCTGATGTAGTTGCCTTGCGTGTTTTTCATTCTTTGCTTCACTCTTCCAACAGCCGATGGTCACAACGATGGCGTCGGCAAACTACGTGGCGCGCAACGTCGCCAAGCAGCTTGGAAACGACAGCGTCCGGCCGCTCAACGAGGCTACGCAGCGCGAGGCTCGTCTATGACGGAGCGTCAGGCGTGCATCGGCTCGGAACGGTGGCCACTTGTATGCGCGCACGCAATAGCACGGGACGGCGCGAGATGGGATGATGCGGTGATTGCAGCAGTCTGTTTGTTGGGAAGGGGGGAAGCAGGCGGGCGAGGAAAGGAAGTGCCATCTTAAGTATACAGGCCTCCGGGGCTCAGGTGTGGTCGGTATATTTCTGGTGGATGTCCAATGCAAAGGGAATGTAAACAGATCGCGTACAAGCGAGGTATTGCCTGGCTTGTACTTTCCACTCAAGGGTCGACGGATGATGGAGGGTTTCAGTTCTGTCCTATTGGGGTGAGGCTGCGACGCAGATAGTATGAGAACACACGGTCACATTTGCAACTTTTTTTTTAATTTCAAAATTCAGATACACTAACCACCTCTCGCTGCGGTCCGATGTCGACGCGCAAGCCTTTACCGTGCCATCGTCTGGCTTCGTGCGTGACTTGTTCGGCCCACAGCTCGTAGCCGGGCATGTAGCGCTCGACGAAAGTGCGCACCTGCTCATCCGTCATGCCTTTTCCGCCATTAGACGTCATCATCGTGTGCTCGGCCTGCAGGCGCCATTGGAAGACGTTCTCCAGGCCGCCCGCTGCCGATGCCGATCCGGGCGCGGTTGCGGCTGCGCCGGTAGATGAAGTGGGCGCGACGGGACGCAGTTGGATAAAGTCGTCGATGAGCGGATACCACTTTCGCTCGTACTCCCCGAGCCGTTCATCAAGCTCGAGAAGGCTCTCTATGTTGTGCTGTAGAAAGTATGGCGCCTTTTCACCGTCACTCTGGTTGTCATCGCGGGTCTTCAGCTCTGGCTTGGCTCTCTGCACCGCCTCCTTGTATCGACGCTCAATCTGCTCGCGCCCGATAGGAGCAAAGCCGAGACACCACCCTTCAAATATCACAATGTCCACCGGCGCTTCAACTTGTACCGTCTTGTCACTGCGGTCTCCCTCGCCGTCGAACTGGCTTTTGTCAAAGATGGGCAGATGGACGCTACCTTTCGTCGCGATGGCATATTGCGAGTCGGCGGCGAAGCTGCCGTTGATGCCGCGCAAGCGCTGCAGGCATACCAGACCAAGCTGCATGTCATGAGTACCAGGCTGTCCGCGCCCGTGCAGGAGCTTGTTGCGCGGATGAGCGGCGGCTAGCTCCGTCAATTCTTGATGCGTCAGGTACAGATCTGAATAGAGGCGACGGTTCTGTTCTGTTAGCGCGCCAGGGAGGCTGCGCGTCGAGTTACTCGCAAGCTCACCGTCTATGCTGAAAATCGCGACCCTCAATGACCTGCTACCAAACGGCGACTGCGCAAGACTTTCTTTGAGTTTCGTCGTGATGGTGGTCTTGCCTGCCAAAGTCACGCCGCCAGGGTATGGTCGTTAGGTTCAGGGAACGCTTGCGCCATGCGGTAGCTCACAGACTCTCCTCACCACTTCCTTGCGGCCCTTGCAGACCGACGATCAGTGGCGGTGCACTCCTGGTAGCATCAGTCATACAGCGCCACCTGGTCAGATGGCTGTGGAAGCGTCGCTTGATGTGTTCCGTGAGCAGACGCTCCTTGTAGGTGTTCATGTCCTCTCTGTCCTTGCGCTCAGCGTCCATCGTGGCTGGCCGTTTCCCCAGGCTACTGATGGCGAGAAAGATAATTCTTGCATTCGCTATTTCACACCTCCCAACGGCCAGGCAGTGACTCTGCCGGGGTCATCTGGCATATAGAATCCCACATATTTTGAGCGGGTGTAGTTGCATTCAGCGACGATTGTTCCGTAGATGGAGATATGGGAAACTTCTAGGTGTGGGGAGCCAGCTTGCCCGGGTCCTCCGTGGGGCCGATGCCGAGCGGGGGCTCTGCTACGCGGGGGGGTTGGCGGGCACTATTGAATTGATGGCCGCCGCAAGCAATGCGTGCAAGTTGAGTTGCAAATCACACGATCACAGATGCTGGATTCATCCCAGCAGCCGAGCCAACCATTATCGATGAGCCGAAATTCATCAACTGACAGCAACCAGCCCGTGTACGCTGCGCATGCATACCTTTTAGACCAGAGAGGGAATGGCGGATCGCAAGTCGGGTCCGTCTGCTTTTGCTAGCGACCCTCTACCCACGCTTGACCACCTCGTACACAAGGTCAACCCAGGGCAGCTGGAGCGCGCCATTTCAGTGTTCTCAGTGCTCGGCTTTACGGTCAAAAGGGGCGGTAAACATGCTAATGGGCTGACGGCAAATGCGCTCATCACCTTCCCTGATGGGGTATATCTCGAGATTATCGCTTTCCAGGAGCATCCCATCGCTGCTACCGGCGAGCTGCAAGCGCAGTTTGAAACAAGACGGCGCAAGCACCCCTGGTGGAGGAATAGCGCGGGGTGGATCAACTGGGCTCTGCTTGGCGGTGCAGAGAATGGGCAGACGGCTGAAATCAATCAGCGCGCCGAACAAATCGGCGTTCAGATGCGGTACAGCGCTCCGATAGCGGCAGGCCGTACCACCACCGAGGGCAAGAAGCTCGAGTGGAAGATCAGCGTGCCAGAAGGCAATGTCCCACGGTCAGCAGTACCGTTTTTGTGTGAGGACGCCACTCCAAGGACTTGGAGAGGTGAGAACACGCTCGTATCACCAGCTTTGGCCGTGGAAAAACGCTCATAAATGGGCCGTCTCCCTTCCTAGTCCCTCCGCCGGATCCTCCCCACCGCAATCGCAGCAGCGGAATTTCGGCCCTGACGATCCTATATCCGCCTGGCGAAGACTCCCAGACTTTTTCCCTGCAGAACTTGGCAATAGTACTGGGCGAAAAGTTCACGCGCCATGTCACGCCAACGCAACCTTCGCTGCCCGTGACAACGCTTGACCTCAGTGTTGGTACGCCTGCTGGCGATCGAATACCAGTCCACGTGCGCGTCGCGGATGATCCTAGCGAACTCAAATGGGTCGCAGAGAACGGTGCTGGGTTGTTCGAAGTTGAGATTCGAGGTCAGTAGGCGGTGGTCTCGCAAATGATGAACCCGAACCACAAGCGTGCAACTTTCGTGCTGACGGTCGATCCTTGCCAGTCGCCGCGGATCAGCTGCCGTCTTCGGCGCCGCCTGACGGGCTAGAGCAAACTACACAAGACGAGCACTGGGGACGAATTCGTCTCCACCCCGTCTTCAATCAAGCCTGATGTTGTTTGCATCACTTGCTAAAGAAAGGCGGCGGGCGTGTATTATTGCGCGCGAAAAGTACATATATGATGGCGAAGCGAAGTTGATGTCATTCCCGTTCCATTTCGATGACCCAAAAAAGTGACGGTGGAAGCGTATAGCTAACTATATCTTAGTTTCAAAAAACAAAAGATATGCAAACTAAGAGCCATCGTCGTCGTCGGCCACTTTCACCATTGTGACGCCTTGCAGCACGCCAACTGTTAGCGGCGCAATCTGTGAGAACACGCCCTTGGTCACGTCCATGTGGTTCGGACCGCAGCTCGCGCACCAGTCGCGAATCGTGACGACGACGCTGTTGCCGTCCTTTGTCACGCGCACGCGGTCGCCGCAAGAGCCAACCTTGGAAGAGGAGGCGGACACAGCGCCTACCAGCGATGAATCAGTTGGATCTGGGCCACCGCATGCCTGTGATGCATAGAAAGCAGCGGTCACATGAGGATGTAGTAAGATTTGAAGACACGGACCGATTTTCACTTACCGGGTTGAGCAGATCTTTCCCCGAGTACCAGGTTAGCATGCCGCTCATTGTGAGCACTTGTGGTTGACCTGAGGAGCTACCGCTATCACTTCCGTTGCCTTCGGCCGCAAGCAGATTCTTCCGCTGAACGTTGAACGCTTTGCTGCGATTAGTGTTGCTGCTGGCATTGGCCTTCGTAGCCTTGGAGCTGGAGCGGCCGTTGCCGTGGCTTTTGCGATGCGCCTGCTTACGATGGTGGCTGCGCAAGGAAAGCACCTTGAGTGGGTCTTGGTGTCCGTTTCGGTGCGGGATCGCTTGGTTGTAACGCAAGATGGCATCTGGGCCATCTGCTGTCATCCTTTTGGAGCCAGCTGGCTTTGCTGCCTTGATTTCTTTCGCAGCATTTTTTATCGCTGCAGATGCCGACCTGTTATTCGTCAGAGGCGGCCCAGAGGCTGGTACCGTATCGGGATCAGGCGTCGTGGGCCACTCTGGCGTGTTGAATGTTGCTGCCGCCGATGCAGCAGCTGCCATTACTGGGACCGAGGAGGTCGGCGGCACTGAGGATGCATCTGCGACGGCGCCGGCTCGAGCAAGCCAGGGCAGCTCCGTCGCTGTTACCATGCGTTGCGTGGATGCGACAGCCAGGAGAGCGCAGAGCAGCACCGACTGGCGATAAGAGCGAAGGATGGATTCTCCTGAGAGACGCATCTCGAAAGGGGGACCAAAGCAGTGGATGGGCCCTACGAGTGAGGACAAATCGGAAGCCAGCCGATGAGAAGCGCTTCAAGCGCTGATTCAGAAGGTGATGCTTGAGGCCCTGCCTTGCTGTGATCGTAGAAGAAATATAAGCGGATGCCGGATCCTGCTACTTGAAAGAAACGAAGGAGGGAGGGCTCGTTTGCACACCAGTCAATGGCGTTGCACGAATACGCGCAAGGTTGGTAGGGATGGATGAGAAGGGGACATCAAGGGTGGATAGGGGCGAGAGGGTCAGATAGCAAGGCTATATACTCATGCGAGATTGGTGAAAGAGGGAGCACTTGTAAGCACATCCTAGGATCCTATGAAGCTGCCAGGCAAGGTTGGGGGGCAGCTAGTCGGCCAGACCGCATGACACCTCGGCGCTGAATGTTAGTCGGCTGGAAGGGAGAATCGATGCTCGGCGGCACAAAGCGTTGATCAGTAGCCGTGTCATTTGATGGCAATGAAGAAAAAGAGCAGCATTTTGATCCACCGGTGCGGCTAGTCGACTAAGCGATGAGGCTATCGCTTTTCGTGTCAAACAGTGACGAGCTCATGGTGACAACGAAAGCAAGCTGCACGTCGATGAGAGAGAGTACGTGGGTGGTGAGGGCGTTGGAGTTCGACCATTGTCGGGTCTCGTTGTTGGTCAGTTGACTGGCGCGACGCGTCGCGTCCTCAACAGCTTGAGCAGATGGCGGAAGCAGCGTTCTTGCGCGGTATTACCGCTGCCGAGCGTGGCCATGAGCGCGTATGCCGCAGTCGATTCAGCCCGTCCGGTGCAACGCTGCGCATGCACCTTTGGGCGCGAGTGGCGGCGAGCCACCCACCCACTGGTGGACCGCGCAGCACTGCGGCAGTGTGCACTGTGGGCAGCCTCAGCCAGCTGCTTGCCACAAATCCATTCAGTCGTACATTGTATGAACACGTAGCTTGGTATGTTAGCTTCTTCTTCGCTAGGCAGGCCCTTTACCTCATCTCCTTCCCGTACGCAACAACATTTGCCTGCCGCCTCACCCCGCTCAACGTCAGCAAGATGGCGCCCAAGATCGACCCCAATGAGATCAAGATCATCTACCTCCGTGCCACCGGTGGTGAAGTAGGTGCCTCATCGGCACTTGCCCCCAAGATCGGTCCCCTCGGTCTGGTGAGCATCATTCCCACCTCTGCCCTCTCTCTTTGCCTTGTCTCCGAGCAATCTGGAGTGGTCGTTGCGATGGTCTGGTTGCCATCTCAACCTGAGTAACATTGGCTTGATTAAGAGGTTCGGCAACACTGGAGAGGCGGATGACGACGGAAAGCACGTCGCCTACAAGTCAAGCAGGACGCTAGAATGAGGCTCGGCTGAGATATCTGCACATTTGTGCGAAGGCTACCAATTGGGATGGCTGCTTCCCATTCCCGTTGGCTTCTCATCAAGGACGAGAAGACGGTGCTGGCGCTACTGTGTGCGTTGGACGATAGACCTTCGACAAGCCAAGCGTGATTCCGTGCGATCTTGGCGATTGCACCGCGGCACGGCAGTTGCATGCTTCTGCTAGCTCTGGGGCATAATCTGGGAAGGTGGTGCAAAATGGGCAGTTCGTGTGTCAGACGCATTGCATTCTGCTGGCACCCAGCCCTATGCGTAAAATGGCCATGCAGGCTGGCCGGATCATGGATGCTGAAGGTGCTGGCCATGCTTCTTCAACGGCCATAGAGTTATGAGGTGCAGGGCATGCGAAGGAATTGGCAAGCCACAGGGAGCAGAAGTATCGCTCAGCCAAACACATCATGAGGTGCAAGACTCGGCGTCTGTTGCGTTTGCGGCGGGAAAAGATGCAGAACGGCGCAGCAGGGCAATGATAGCCTCCGAGACCTTCCGAACACTGTTCACGTTGTTACACCCATTAAAATTCAGCAGCTGACCAGCCGATCATCTTTCTATTCAACAGTCGCCAAAGAAGGTCGGCGAAGACATCGCAAAGGCTACCGGTGACTGGAAGGGTCTGCGCGTGACGGTCAAGCTGACGGTTCAGAACCGTCAAGCAGCGGTCTCGGTCGTTCCCTCTGCCTCGTCGCTGGTCATCCGTGCGCTCAAGGAGCCCCCGCGTGACCGCAAGAAGGAGAAGAACATTAAGCACGGCGGCAACATTCCATTTGACGAGATTGTCGAGATTGCGCGCACCATGAAGCCGAAATCGTTCGCAAAGAACCTCGAGGGTTGTGTCAAGGAGATTCTCGGTACCTGCCAGAGCGTTGGGTGCCGTGTCGACAAGCAGCGTGAGTTAAACCTGCACCTGTAAAGCTTTAAAGTGATTCTTTTGGCCTGACTTGTGTCATCTATCTTCCCTTTCCAGCACCGCACGACGTCATTGACGCGATCAACAGTGGCGAGCGAGAGGTCCCAGAGGAGTAAATGTGGTGCATGCATTTGCCACTGTCACGAAACTCCTATCACCCGCCCCATTTTCCCCATTGGCGCCGCCTCTACCTCCTCTTCACTGTACTCTATGAACACAGGCAAAGCTTCGCATACGCACATATCCGCGACGCTGGTGGCTACACTGGTTTCTTAGAGGGGTCATTCTACCAGCCAGCTGCTGGCTTTTGCACGCATGCTTCACGGAGGCCAGTGCAGGGCAGGAGGACAGTCGTATTGGAGGGTCAGCAGCGGTAACCGCCCTGCATCGCTCAATCGCCACTCAGGTCTGGCTTGGGCGATTCATGTCAGGCGGGGATGAATGCGGTGTCAAGCCTTCCAAACCTGAGAAGCGAAAGAGAACCTCTTTGTATTCATTTTGGCTTGGGTTTGCACGTGAAAGACAGGTTCGTTTCGGTTCAGACGCCGACCTCCGCACATACACGTTGACCTCACCGAACTTTCGACCTGTTAGAGGAGGCCCTGTGATGGGATACAGAGCTGCGAGTTCTCAAATTTCATATCTACAGATTCGAGCACACTTTTTTGCGAATTGCGGGATTGCTTCTCCACCCACATGGAGGTCGCCGCGGGAATACAGTCCTTATGGGCAATGACGATTGACACGAACTCCTCTTTGCGAAGCACTATTGATATATTGGAGAGAGTTACACATCGGAGACTACAGGCGGGATGTGGTGCATTTGCGTGGGCGGGCTTGATCGTTTTGTGTGGCTTCAAGCCTGTGTGATAATGATTCGTCACCTTCCGAGTGCCGGCGATGCCTGTGGGATGCTTTGAGTCTTGGGATGGTGTCGAGCAGATCCGATGAGATTGACTGCTCTGAAATGCGATTCGAATCTTTGTTCAGCGTGAAGGCTGTCTATCGCCCATGCACCTCTCCTCTTTCGACTCGTGCATGTGCCAACTGCCTCCCTGGCTCCTCGCAGGAAGAGCAGGCATCTGGAGCATTGTACGCACAACGACGACAAGGAAGGCCTGGAGAGGGGAGGGTGAAGATACTCGAGTTATACTACAAGTTCTTTGTAGCTGCTGGGGCGCGGAGAAATCGGCGGAGTGGATTTACATGTGGTGGACGCGGCAGGGGACGGAACGGGGAGCGACCCTTTTTCTCAGGCTGTCAAACCCCTCTCGTCTTCTTTTTTCGTTGGGAGAATTGCGGCGGAGCGACGCGTGCCCGAGAATGCAGAGAGCCCGAATCTGCTGAGCGGGGGACCTGACGGACTGGTTTGCGAGAATGCTGCAGGGCTGAGCTAGCAAGGGGGGCGTCATGTGCAGGGCATATATGGGTACGTACCGCCGGGCAGACCACACTGGTACAGTGCTCTCCTCCTCTTTCCTCCTCACCAGCCTGTTCCCTTTCTGCTCGCTCCCATTCACTCGCCGTGTATTCATCATTATGCTCTATCGTTGGTGGGGAGGATAATGGGAGCCGTGCTCAGCGATAGGATAAGCATGCACATCCTCGGATACGTGCACATCCCCATCCTCGCGCCCGTCGTCGAGGCGTCGACTCGTAGAGCAAGCCAACAGTCCCTCTCGCACACACTATTCCGCGCTGGAGGTGGTGGTTGGAGGTGGACTTGACGTCGTTTCCATTGCGCTCACCCACACGCATCCAGGTCATCAGCTGCTCTAGCTCTTCCCGCCGTATCAATTCTTGGTGACCACGGCGACTGCAGCAACCAAAAGTAGGAAAACAGCTGGGATCGCCTCTCCTGGTCCTTCACTTGACTCAGGAGAGACGGATTGGGAGAAGAGGTTTCTCGTGAGTCGTGGCGACCCTCGGAACGCGACAAGCTGATTAGCCCAGCATTCATCGCCGAGTCGTCATGGAATCTGTACTACAAGCGCACGGCATGCCACCGTCTGCCCCTGCTCAAGCGCAAGCTTCGCACAGTGAAGCAAGTCCTGAGCGTTCGAGTAGCCGCGGAAGCACTACCAGCAGCAGCAGCTACTACCGGGGTGGCCAGCACAAGGGTCGAGAATCTTCCCCGCCCGGTTTGACAAACAGCACCCCTTCGCCTTCCTCTTCCACTTCCATCGATGACGAGAACAGAGACTCGGCAGCTGTAGGCGAGTGTCACCTGCAGCATCATCATCCGTCCTTCGAGCATGATCTGGCCGCTGCGAGCAAGGTAGCTGCGCAGCAAGGCTTGCGGGACGCGCTGGCCAACGCGCAGGAGTGGCATCAGATGGATTATACCCAGCTTGCGACTGCAGGCATGCAGGAATCCCTTCTGCATTCCAAGGAGGAGCAACAGGGAGGTGATGCCATGTTTGAAGAGATGATCGCGTCCGACAGCTTTGAGTACGTGCGCGCCTTATCGATCGTTTACTCTGCAGTTCGCTGACATTTTCTCTCCTCTCCCTTCTTATAAAAGTGGGCCTTCTGCAGCGGCTTCGGACTTTGCGAGCCCAGGCACTGCTTCGACCTCCGCTGCGATGGCAGTTTCTACCGCACCGCAGCAGCAGTACAGCGTGCAGAGCATCTCGAGCAATCCGTATTCCACACAGCCTACACCGGCCACGGAGACGTCACCAGCATTTACGCAGCCCCACCCTTCCTCGCACACGCCTCCGTCAGCGGCGCTCATGTCTGCACCGCACTCGATGCTGGGTGTCAACGCGCAGTATGGCTCCGGCTCCCACTACAGCCACACGTGCGATGCGGACGTCGGCTACACCGCGCACTCGATCGTGCGTCCCAAGCGGTCCGAGCTGGCCGGCCTGCAGGTGCACGTGCACGGCGTCACGCTAAGCGGTGCAAAGAGCCGCGTCGAGACGCAGATCCGCATGCGTCTCGAGTTGGTGCGTCCCGTGCCGGACACCGCGGACGCACGCAAAGGCGAGGAGCCCGTCCCGCCCGGATCGATGGTCACGTCCGAGGCGGCGACCGCAACGGCTGCTGCGCGCTTCGGGCCGCCGTCGCGCTGGCAGCGCATCGGGACGTTCACCCACATCAAACTACCACCCATGACAGGCACGCGTCGCAAGTCGAAGAAGAACATCAAGTCGCCGCCGCAGGTCGACCCGGAAACGACGCTCTTCGTCGACGCCACAGTCGTGAACGCGACGCCGCCGCATGCACGCGTGTTCGTCTGCGACGGATGCCGCGCCCGTGAGCGCAAGCGCGTGCTGCGCACCAAGACAAGCAAGAAGGCCGCGGCAGAGGCCGCAGCCAAAGCAGCGGCCGAGGGCCGAGCCGAGGAGGCCGCAGCACTGCTGACACCTGACGGCGAGCCGCATCCATCGCCGGATGAGATGCGGGAGATGGGCATCGACCCGGCCGCGCCGGATGCGCTGGGGCGCGCCATCGCGCTGCTCGAGGACCGCGCCAAGAAGCGCGTCGTGCTCTTTAACACGGGCGACTACGTGGAGTTCGACAACGGCGAGGCCATCCTGCCGACACGCATTACGTGCTACTGCCGCCATCACAAAGAGAAGGTCGGCTTCTGTATTATTTTCACTATGCGCGACTGGACCGGTGAGCTGCTCGCCACCGGCACCACGCCGCCCATCATGATCACCGACGATCACAAGACCGTCACCGCGCAGGGGCACCCCATCTACAACAACGCCGCCGCGGCACAGCAGCCTGTGCCACTGCTGCGCGGCCTTGCCCTTCCGCCGCATCCCCACAAGCCGCTGCAGATACAGCAGATGCAGATGCAAATGCAGATGCAGTCGCAGTCGGCAATCGCCGGTTTTGGTGCTCTCGGCTCGGTCGGGTCTGTCAAGCAGATTGGCGCTAGCGCCGCCGCGGGTGCGTGTGTAGGTACAGGTGCAGGGGTGGTATCTGGCACTCGCAGTCGCTCGCACACGGTCGATGCAGATGCCAGCGGCAAAGCGAGCTCGCCGCTAAACAGCAAACGCGCCAAGCCATACACCCGACGCCCTCCGTCTGCCACCACAGGCTTAAATGTCGGCCCCCAACCCGCGTCCTCCTCGCAACAATCGGCGGCGAATTCGCCCACGTCCGCCTTTGGTCTTGCCTCTGTCCCTGCGTCGGCGGCTACAGCGGCGATGACACGTGCTGGCTCGGTTTCGGGCCTCTCGCCTGCATCTGCTGCTGCAGAGTCGCCGACAAGCAATGCGCTATTCGACCATGCCAACGCCACAGCCGAAACGCTCGGGCGCTTGGTCGACGTCATGCGCCAGAACGCCGCCATCGAGGAGCAGTCCTGCTCGCAGTCTCGAGGCGCGAGTCCCAAGATTCGGCAGCAGGCCCAGCGGGCCGCTGGTCAGGTGCAAGGACAGGCGCAGCTGGTTCCGTATGCTGCCATGCAGGGCAGCTTGTCGCCTGACACTCTGCAGACGATGCCGCACAGCGAACCGATGTTCGACTTTGACGAGTTCCTCACGGATGAGATGCCGATGTCTGGCATCCAGCAGCAGCATCAACCGCGGCATTCGGTCTTCCCGGGTGCAGCAGCTTCCACGCCTGCATCTGTTCCCGCTTCTACGCCCGCTTCCGTACCGTCTCTGGCGTTTGATTCGATCTACGATGCCATCATGAGCAGGAACGGTCCACAGGACAGCAGCAGCAGTAGCAGCCACCAACAGGCCCCTGCGGCCCTGCCCAAGATCACTCGTCTCATTCCTGGCGAAGGCCCGACTGCCGGCGGGATTGAAGTCACCGTGCTGGGCGAGAACTTTGTCGAAGGCATCACCGCTATCTTCGGCGATAATCCCGCGATCAGCACTAAAGTCTGGGCGTCCAATACGCTCGTGTGCGTCCTGCCGCCTTCGGCCAGCCCCGGACCAGTCATTGTCAGCTTCAAGCTGCCCACGTATGGCCTGAGCAGCAACAATGACGGGAGCGCGCCTGGGGCTTCTTCCGCCATTGCCGGCACCACCAGTACCGGCAAGGGCTCTGCTGCAAACGGTTCTGCTACCGCCGTGACTCACGGCGCCAGCTCGCACATGGCCTTCTTCAATTACGTCGAAATGACGGATCGGTCCCTCATGGAGCTTGCATTGCAAGTTGTCGGCTTGCAAATGACGGGGCAGATGCAGTCCGCCCGCGATGTCGCCATGCGCGTCGTCGGCTCCGGGCACAGTCATGGTAATGGTGGCAACGGCGGTGGTGGCAATGATCAGCATCACGGTGGTCAGCAGGGCCACCAGCACCAGCAGTCGCTTCAAGATGCAGATATGCATTCGATGCTCACTGCAGCTGCTTCCATGCGTCGTATCCATGGTGGGGTGCACAGCTTCCAAGATAGCATCATCACCTTCTTGACCGTCATGGATGTCGAAGCCGTTGCGCCGTCAACAACAAGTCGCACAGATGCCATCCGCTTGGCCAACCGCCAAGGACAGACGCTGCTGCACCTCGCCGTCATCCTCGGCTTCCAGCATTTGGTCGATGACCTGCTGCGTCGCGGTGCTCCTGTCAACGCTCGCGATTGCGGCGGCTTCACCGCTCTGCACTTTGCTTGTCTGCACGGTCGCATGAGTATATCTAGGCGCCTGCTTGACCACCATGCCAGCGCGGATGTCGTCAACTTTGCTGGACGCACGCCGCTCGACCTTGCTCGCGCGTACCAGCAGGACGACCTCGTCGACCTGATCGAAGGGCAGGACTCACTCGTCAGCACGCGTAGCGTGTCTGAGATCACGGACTCGGCGCTGTCCTTTGAGGCTTCGATCGAGGACGACGATCATCTGACGACTAGCAGCGCTGATGAGGGCGACGCTTCGAACGAAGACAGCGAGAGCGAAAGCGAAAGCGAGAGCGAGAGCGAAAGCGAAAGCGAGAGCGAGAGCGTTTCAGACGAAGGCAATGCTTCGAGGGCCGAACCTAAAGTGCGCTTTGAGTCTTCGCAGCACGAAAAGGTGCACAAACACGCCGAGGCAGCTAGGGAGAAAGCGAGCAACTTGCTCGCTCCCGGCATCAATCGCTTCTTCACGAAGTCAGCTGATGGCTTTGACTGGTCGCATACCTTGTCCAGCATGCCCTCCGTACACATGCCCGCCGTGCCGGTCTTCCATCTGGCACTTCCAAATGCATCGGCTCTCGTTCCCTGGCCCACGCCGTCCTCACGTCGGGACGGCAAGGCTGCAGTCGAAGTCAGCCCGTCCGACAGCGAAGATGGCCATAGCAAGATGTACAGCCTTTGGAAGGCCCTGCTCGCCCCCACCAACCAGACCCCACCGCCGGCATACACAGCTGCAGTCAGTGAGCAGCCGTGCAGCGACAGGGGTGAAGGCTCGTCGACCGGTGCGGGCGCAGCTGTTTTCAGCACCGGGATCGAGGTCTCGACCATTGCTTCTTCACCGCACACTGCTAGCAGGACCGAAGGCGCAGTGCCGGAGCGGCGATCTGCGTCCTCTTCGACAGTTATGCGACGCAAAGCCGCAAAAGGTCCGACTCCTGCATCGGCAAACGCGACGGTGACTCCGCAACAGCGCACCGTCCACAAGCTCCGCGAAGACCGCATGCTTATGTGGTTCTGGCTTCCAGTCCTGCTCTTCTTCTCCATCATACTTCTCTTCTCGAGTAGCAGCTCGGTCCTCAGTCTGGCCGATCTGATCAGCTACATTCCTTTATTGTCCAACTATGCCTGAGGGCTATAACTAGTTAACTCCCACTTCTTGTGTATTTTAATGTTTTCTTGCACCGTACCTGGCTGGCTTGTGAAGCTACAAGGAAGATATGCTTGCGAAGAAGAATCCAGCTTACGATACAGCAGTCTCCAATAAGCTAGGCATCGCCATTACTCTTTTTGCTCCCACTAACATCCGCGACAGACTCCCTGGCCGCTGCCTTTGTACCGCCCTTGTTTGCTTTCTTTCCCCTAAGCTTCTGCAGGCTCCTCTGCATCAACTCCTCGTCCTCTACATTGTCGAACACAGACGTGTCGCCAGCGCCGTTGGCCAACGCGCCAGAAGCGTCACCAGAAGTTTCGGAAGCGACGGCACTGGTGTTCGCTTCATCTTGCTGACCAGGCGTCTTGTCCAGTTGGCCCTTTGCCGTTCTGCGTGCTTCGACTTTGAGCTTTGCGACGAAGAAGCCGTCGAGGTTGTGTGCGTGGGGCTGCAGGCGCAGGCGCAGATGAATTGAAAGTGTCAATAATCTTCAGAACTGATTCTCCAACGGCTCTCAAAGCCACTCACGAAGACTCGTCTGCAGTACTCCATCTTGGGGTTGTATGTCTTGCCTCTAAATGCCTTGAAGCCATCGCGACCAAAGTCGATGCCGGTTGGGACAAGGCGAACATTTGGCCTCTTCTTAAGCGCGTACTCGACCACGTCCTCGTCTTCCTCCACCATAACCGAACATGTCGAGTAGACGACGTAGCCGCCCGTAGCTGACTTGGCGTTGACCGAGTCAATCGCGCAGAGGATCAGTTGCTTTTGCAGATGTGATAAGAGTTGAAAGTCGCGCTCAGACTGCATGCAGTAAGGGAAGCGATACGGAATTTAGTGATCCATAATATGTCATTTGCAAAGTAGTCCCAGCCCGGGCCCTCACCTTGTTTGTCTTGACGCTAGGATCCTTGCTAATAACACCTGTACCGGAGCAAGGACTATCGAGCAAGACCCGATCGAACCCCCCCATGACCTTAGGGAACATCCTGCCGTCATAATTGCACACGACGACATTCTTGCAGCCGAGTCGGTGGATATTCGCCGTGAGACTTTTGACGCGCGCCTTGTTGCTGTCGTTGGCAAATACGACGCCCGTGTTCTGCATCAGTGCGCTCAGGTATGTCGACTTGCCGCCCGGTGCGGAAGCCATGTCGAGCACGCGCTCGCCCGGCTGGGGAGCAAGCGCGATGCAAGGCAAGAACGATGCGGCGGCTTGCAGCATGTAGTGGCCTGCAAGATACTCAGGCGTCGCGCCGATGGGCACGGTGGACTCGAACACTTGCAGCCCAACCTTGGACCACGGGCCGACCGGCTCGAGGTGCACACCGCGGCTGATCAGCGCCTGCGCCAAGTCACGACGACGCGTGCGCAGTGTATTTGCACGGATCGTCACCGGTCGCGGCGTGTCATTCGCTTCGAAAAATTCGATCGCCTGTCGTACCGTTCAGCACAGCATGTGTAATGGTACATCAATCAGTCAGATCCGGCAGGCAGTCGAGCGCAGTCAAAGAGTACTGGGCTGGCACTCACCTCGGCAGGGGTAAACAGATTAAACAGCTTTTCAGCCAAGAATCTGTTGTAGCCATAGTAAGCGCAGATATCCTCAAGCAGCTGATCGACGTATTCGCTCCTGCTTCTGCCATTACTGCTGTTATCGAAGTTTTTCCAGTTGGTCAAGATGCTGACTACCTCTTGCATGCGCAGCTGCACAACTTTGAGATCGGCACCTTGCAGTTGGGCGAGGTTCTTGTCGGCATCCGCAAGCGTCGGCAGCATCATTTCTTCATCGTCGTCCCCTTCATCTTCATCTTCATCCGCCTCTTCACCATCTTCATCGCCTTCGAGCAGGCTGGGCTCGTCATCGTCCTCGGATTCTAGGTCCAATTCGTCTGCATCGTCACCATCGCCTCCATCGAGGAAGGCGAGCTCGTCCTCGTTGAGGCCTTCTCCATCTAGTTCGTCTTCATCGTTCTCGGCGTCGTCGTCGTCGTCATCGTCTTCCTCATCCTCTTCACCTTCCTCGTCCTGGTCGTCCGCAACAGGCCCATCGAGAGCATGCCCACTGCTCTTCAACAGCATCTCGAGTCGCTCAAGCTCGGCGCGTGCTTTTTTCTTTTCCCGTTCGGACAATTTCGTTCCTTTGGGTGGAAGATCAAAGCCCAGTTGCGGAGCGAGAGTAGGCGGTGGAGTAATGCCAAGCTCCTTTTTGGCTGCTTTTGATTGAGACGTTTTGCTGGGCTTTGATAATGGAACTCCCTCGGCTTCTTCCTTGACGTCGTCAGCTTCTTCGACTTCATCGTCCTCACTGGCATCACCGTCCATCTCAGCGGCGATAGCAGCCTGCAAATCGTCGGGATTGAACTGCCCAAAACCGCCACTACCTGTCTCCTCCTCATCTTCCTCTTCTGCGTCGCTAATGATAGGTTTGTCTTTGTCAGCAAAGAGTGCCGCACGCGCCTGCGCACGAGCCTTGCTTGCGGTCGGAGTCAAGCTCTTGCCTTTGCCCTTCACCGTGCCTTTTGCCTTGCCCTTGCCGTTCGCATCGCCGATACGCTCACGCGCCGAGCCGATTACTGAAACCTTTCTTGTCGGTTCCGCCGACTCCCCTGCTGCTGCTTGTTTCTTGCTGGACTTGCCGTCATCCTCCCTGCAGGAGTCGGACGCTTTGCGTTTCTTGCCGGCTGCCGCCCCGGCCGATGATGAAGGCAGCGGCAGAGGCGCTGGCGCGCCCTGCTTGTTCTTTTGACGGCGTCCCATCTCGGTTATTGCGTCACCCTCGCAGTCCTTTTGTCACAAACGAGATGCAGTTGCGCTGGGCATAGCAGCGAGATGGTCGCCAACTCGTCGTTAAAGGTGCATACGAAATGTTGTTGGCAGGATTCGCAGACTGTGCCTACGCTCTATCATCGCTCTCTCTCTTTTGGCAGGCGGCGGCGACAGCTCTCCAGGAAAAAAAAAATTAAAATCCAACGGCACTCGCTCGGTTGCACCGAAAAAGATCCAGCACTTAAGACTTATCATTTTGCTCCCCTATGATCGTATGATGACGCTGACGAAATACGAAACGTCGGCACGTCGACTTGGCAAGGACGGAAGCAGAGCGTCATCGGCATGACGGCACACCGTCGACGACGCACCATGAAATAGTCTTGTCAGATGTCTACCCCGGTAGAAATTGTGACAAAGCTGTGGAGATCGTCTTGGCAAGCTTCGTACTCCACTGCGCGCCATCCATCTGACTTTTGCGTTCGGACCCGAACCCGCGTCTACATGTAAGGGATACGGGGAGAGAGAAGCGACGAGCGATGAAGCGGGCCATTGTCACTTGGTTGAGCCGCTGTTTGCGACAACGCGGGTCTCCTCCCGAGCATCATCGTATAAGTGGCCTGCACGTGAGCAGATGCATATATATATCGATAGCGACATGCAGCTAAGAACCACATCTCGATGCCGAGCCGCTCTTTCACCCTTGGCTTTGCATTTTCATCTCTGACATATTAGCTTGCCCGCAAAGGGTGTTTGTTGCAGCATATCCAAAAGTCAGGTGCAAGGTCAAGATGAAGCCCTTTGAAACTGTCCTGTACGCCGCAATAGCATGTGCAAGCGGAGCCCTTGCCTCTGGCTCCGGTCCCAGCTCGGCTGCGATAAACGGCCTGGACGGGCACATGCGACAAGTCCTCCGCGAGCCTCTCTACGTGATGCGTACTCTCGCCTTGACGCCCCGCAGCGCTCCTTCAGGCGACTACGCACCTTCGACCATCTCCTGCCCAGCCGCTTCAGCTGCGAACGCGTCCGCCGGCCTGTCGTACAGTGGGCAGCTGCGCAACGCCTCGACTCGCACGCTTAATCCAGACGAGGCGAACTACATCGCGCAGCACCGCGCCGCCAAACAGGCTGATTGGACCAGCTGGCTTTCCCAGTCGCAAGTCGGCCTCGACGCAGCTGTACCCGGCGGATTCAGCAACTACACGGGCGGCAACGCTAGTCGCGTGCCGCGAATCGCGATCGCCACCAGCGGAGGAGGATTGAGGGCGATGCTCTACGGCGCTGGCGTCTTCTCTGCGTTGGACTCGCGGAACAGCACCGCGACGCAAGTCGGCACCGGTGGACTGCTGCAGCTTGCAGACTATGTCACTGGCTTGTCTGGTGGAAGCTGGCTAACGGGGAGCGTTGCGCTCAACGATTATCCTACGACGCAGTCATTGCACGATGGTACATGGGATCTGGAAAGCAACTTGATCGTCCCCCAGGATAACGCGCTGAACTTCTATGCCAATATCATTGAGGACGTTGATGAGAAGCGGTCTTACGCGACGAGCAACTACACCGGTATCACGGACTACTGGTGACTAACAGCTTGTTGCCAAGCGAGGCTCAGTCGAAGCCCGTGTTTCTGTGCCTGACGCTTTCCCTACACATGCCTCTTCGCATGTCCGGATGACAGGGGACGCGCGCTTTCTTACCATCTGCTCAACAGCACCAAGTATGCCAATCATGGCGCTGCAACGACATGGTCCGATGTGCGAAATGTTAGCAACTTTCAATCCTTTGCCTATCCGTTCCCCATCGTGATTGCCGATCAGCGCAACCCGGGTGAACTGTTCATCGAGACGACATCTCCAATCTGGGAATTCACACCTTATGAGTGGGGCACATGGTGGGTACACCGTCATGCACATTCACACTTTGAAAAGTTCTGACTTCCTTATCTCTGTTTCTAGGGATGATGACATCGCGGCCTTCTTGCCGATCGATTTAATCGGTAGCCAGCTGAACAACGGCACCAGTACAGTCGAAGGTCAGTGTACTGCTGGATGGGACAACGCAGGTTGGAGCATGGGTACAAGTTCGACCTTGTTCAACGTGAGTGAGAGCCTTGCAAGCATGTCTGTAGACGAACCTGAAGATTCTGACAATTTCGTGCCGCACATTGCAGAGCCTCTTCACGACGCTCGTCACATCCGAAGGCGACTCGGCGATTAAGGCTGCTATCGAAAAGGTGCTCGCGCAAGTCGGCCAACAGTACAATGATATCTCCCTGGTCCCCAACTCATTTTTTGGCTACAGGAACGGAACGAATCCCGATGCACTCTCTCCGAACATTTCTCTTGTCGACGGCGGCGAAGACGGGCAGAATGTCCCGTTGTGGCCCGTCATCAACCCAGTGCGCGAGCTGGACTTTGTCCTAGCGGTCGATAGCTCGGCTGACGTCTCTTCCTGGCCTAACGGCACTTCGCTCGTCGCGACAAGCCAGCGCGTTCAGAATGACACCTTCGCTCAATATCCATTTCCTAATATTCCCAGGGTCAACACGTTCATCAACCGCGGTCTAAACACTCGGCCGACCTTCTTTGGCTGCCCAGGCGCCAGCATCATCAATGCTGACACGGCGCTCAATGACCAGCAGACACCTCTGATCGCATACCTGCCCAACTATCCGTACGAGTCTCTGGCCAACACCTCCACTTTCCAGCTTGAGTACTCACAGGCCCAGTCGCAAGCGGTGATGGACAACGCGTTCGCAGTCGCAACGCTCAGTGGAATCGACACGGCGCTAAACGGTACCGATCTCGCGTGGCCAAAGTGTCTGGCCTGTGGTATGCTCCTGCGGTCGTTCCAGCGTTCCGGCACACCGATCCCGCCCGCTTGCCAGACGTGCTATAATGCCTACTGTTGGGATGGCCAGAGCAACGACACAGTACCCGCCAATCCGTACAGCCCTCCCGTTGGCGTGCCCGAGTTCGTCAGCAGCCGCGGAATGCTTCTTCGCGCACCCGCTTACACAGGCGGCAACGGCAGCAGCCCCGGCAATCCGTCTGCACCTGGCATCGGCAGCAGGTCCAGTGGTTCGAGAAACAGCAATGCGGCACCAGCGGTGTTGCTGGGCGCGCCGCGGTGCCAAACTGCGACAGCGCTCGGCGCATTGTTTGCGACGAGCGCTGTGCTGCTCATGTGATCGCGAGAAGGGTGCTGCAACTCGTGCACATCGTATTCATGATTGGACCGTTTGCATCTTTTTCTTCGAATTTCTTTTGCTTGCTTGCATCATGCTACGCGTGCCTACTGGACCCGAAACGTACGCTTCTGTCTGCTTGCTAACGATCCTGCAGCTTTACCATGAAAGCTCAAACTTGGTTCTCGCTCAAGGTTGACATTCTGCATATGTAGCATACTACATTCCGAATGAACATGATTACTAGCTAAAGCCAGTGGAACGACGCTTTGGACTAATAAGGCCCACCCACTCACTGACTGTACCCAATTGCGCTTTTCAGCAATGGCTGACTTTGATTATGTCAAGGCATTCCAGTGGTGGAACCGAGTTAGAGGACACAGCATCGTTGATGTTCTACGTCGACATTGGAAAATCTCCCGCCGTGCCAAGGGCGGGATTGGGTGCACGAAGTGGAAGCAGGCGCTGGTCCTAGTAAAAGGAGAGGCAGCAGTTCGGATTGCAGGGAGAGGCCGGAGCTGGCTTCAACTCGTGCTTGCAACTGGCGACGTGACGGAGAGTCTACATACAGAGCGAAGACGAGAGCGCTTTCATCTGGCGTCAGCTTATAGCTTGCCCCATCTCTCGCGCGCATCCGGCCAATACCAACCGTATCGCGTCCATTTCACAGTCCACTCCATTCACCGTGACACAATCGAAGGGAGGAAATGAGGACCGAAGAGCATTATGTCATCGGCGACATTCTTTTAACAGAGTCTCTCGGTGATTTGCGGTGGCCTGATTCTCACACGAGTCGAGTCAAACTGGAGTGGGGGAGGGTGGGCACGGATGGCGAGGAAGGGAAGGGCGGAACTGGGAGGTGCACACAGGCCATGGCTCTAATGGTCGGATGAGACCCTCGAGAAGTGACGATGCCGCCACCCCTGCCACGACCCAAAAGAGGTTGAGCGTCGATGCGTGCCGTACAGCTTACAGTCGCTCGTTGCTATGTGCTGTGCAACATGCATTTAGTAAGCTCCATCACCACTGTCTCGAGGTAGTTGTCACCACCACACCAGCAACCTACTCGCTGAGCATCCAGCTGCAAGAGACCATATGTTTGTAGGACTGCCCTGTATCACGTGGAGCGCCGCGGAAACAATTCACGGACAGGAGGAGCGATCACGCAGGGCCAGGTGAGACGTCGGCACCCGGCAGCAGCAGCAGCAGCAGTAGCAACAATAGGCTCGGCTCCTCACAGCCGCGCCCTGGTGCATTACCACAGATGGCGTGGTGTCACCAATGCGGGGTGGAGATCACACCACTCATTACCCCCAGTCAGACGTATACTTGCCCCAGGTGCGGGAGTGATTTCGTCGAGCTGGTCAGTCATCGCACGGTACCCTTTTGGCTCTCTGGTCTACCTCTGATGCGTCTCCATTTTCTGGTCCCGGCAGATCGAGCAAGAAACGGATAGGCCACAAGACTTTGATCCGGTGCATCCCTTTCAAACGGGTCTGCGTCTAGGGAGGGGTATGGGCGATGTGGGAGAACCGGCCTACGATCCTTCTGCATCCCCAGCAGTGAATCTCATCAATGCCCTTTTTGGTGGCTTGGGCGGCGCGACATTTGGGGGCGCCGCAAATGTAGGCGGTACATCGAGTGGCGCGGCGGCACAATTCGAACGTCCTCCTACTGCAGCGAATGGTGGTGCTGGTAACACGGTCCTTGGACGGCCTTCTGCGTCCGACAATGTGAGGCGCGGGCGCTTCAGGCTGGGCCCAGTCAATGTTCAATGGAGGCTGAGTAACTTGTCTGCCCGACAGAATCCCTCATCACCCTCTAACCCTGCAGTCGTTTCCGAGCTAAACTCCACCGCCTCCACCTCCGGCGCAATTCCCGATGGTGGATCATCTACTCCGAGACGAAGGGCGAACTCAGGTGCAAGAGCGGCACCACCGGGCAACGAATGGAGACCGCTGGCGGACGGACCCGCTGTCGTCGAGCTTAGAGGCGACGGCGATATCCCGACACTCTCGTCGTGAGTAGAATGCGCAGCAGCTGTTGGCCACGAGGACTATGACTGCAGTGATTCATCTCACAAATTATGCGTCGGTCTCCAGATTCCTGAATTCTGCGTTTCCCCAAGGTCTCGACGGCGCGAATGCGCAAGCAGCCGGACGAGGAACGCGTAGCACAAGGCATGAAGATGGGATGGGTGGTGCCGGCGCCTCTTCTGACGGCCGTTTCTTCAACCACGACAACGACCCTGGTGGCTCAGCGTCCGATCGCCCGCCATCTGCCGCGGCGACATCAACAGCAGGTAGCGACTTTGAGCCGCTGATAACACTGTTCACCGATTTGTTCGGCAGCATGATTGGCGGGTCAGGCACAAGCATCGGTGCTGCAGCAACCGCGGGCGGGCTGCTGTTCGACATGTTTGGCGGCGGAGCCCTGCGTGGGAATCCGGGTGATTACGCATGGGGTGAGCAAGGGCTGGACAACATCGTCACACAGCTCATGGAGCAGGCACAGGCTGCAGGGCAGAGCAGCACAGCGCCGCCACCTGCATCCGAAGAAGCCATCGCCAAACTGGAGCGCTTCAGCAGGAAGAACCTCGCTCGCCTCGCCAAGGCGAAAAATGGCGACTGTCCGACGTGCAAGGAAGATTTCATCCCGTCAGCTTCTACTGCGCAAGGCGAGGACGATCCGCCGGAACGAATAGTAGGCGATCTGGACGAAGGACAGCAGCAAGACGAACTCATCGCCATGCCCTGTGCACACATCTTCCATGAGGATTGCCTTGTACCTTGGCTTAAGATGCACGGCACCTGTCCTGTGTGTCGAGTCAGCTTGGGAAGGTTTTCCTCCGATAGCGCAGCATTAGCCGATTCGCCGCCACCACCAGCACTATCTTCTGGCTCGAGTGCAGACGCGGCTGTGCGCATGCCAGGTGCCATGCCCGATCCCTCGGCGGCGACGTCGACGCCATCCATTAGCGGCACTGGCGCGATGGGTAATCGACAGGCTTCATCGACATTTGACGAGCAACCATTATCTGCCTCGCACCTGCGCGACGTGTTACGCAATGCGGCAGAGCAGCGTGCCGATACCAGTTCGGGGGACGATTCGCGGCCACAGCAAGACGAACTCGATTAGTGGTGGACGCTTGTATACAAGGAAGTCAGTGCATGCACAGTCCACAATTGAATACCCCCATGCAGCCTTCTCCAACTTCGTTGTATACACCATGTTCTACTTGAGCTCTAGCCCCGCTTCCTTCCATGCTTCTTCAATACTTTCCCTGAGTCTCTTGAAGCCTTCCTCGATCTGGTCCTCAGGTACGACGCTGAAGCTTGTGCGCACGTACGGTGAACTTTTCACGCCCGGCAGAAACCCGACGCCCGGCACCGCGAGGAAGCCTTTGGCTCTTGCCCTTCCCTCGACCAGCTCCTTCGCGCTACCCTCATTACTCCCATCTTTCGTAGATGGCGGCAGCTTGAGCTTCAGCCAGAGGAACATACCAGCCACCGGGCTGACCCACTCCGCGACCGCAGGCCTACCGCTCGCCGGGTCGGCGCCGAGTACGCAGCGCACTTTTGTCTCAAAGACGTCCCTGCGTGCCTTGTAGAACGACGAGACACGGTCGACGTGCCGCAAGAAGCCAGATTTACCCCAATGCTCGAGCAGCGCGAGGGCCAGCGCTTGCGGCGGGCCAGACGGCTGGAGGCTCCAGCTGGCGGTGAGCGTGTCCACTGCATTGACGATGGCAGTGGGACCCGCAAGGAAGCCCAGGCGTACGCCTGCCGAGAGGACCTTGCTGAAGCTCTCGAAGCGCAGCACATAGCCGTCCCCCCAGCGCGCCCTGTCCTCAGACTCGAGCGCAAAGTAGCTCTTCGACCGCGGTCGCGTCACGGGATCCTCACCGAGCCCTTGGAAACTGAGAAAGTAGTAAGGGTCATCTTCGAGGATGAGAATACCGTATTCGCGGCAGATGGCGAGCACGTCGCGCTTACGCTGCTCAGACGCAGTCGTACCGGCTGGATTTGCACCAGTCGGAACCGTGTACAAGGCCTTGGGGAAGCGCTTGCCTGATGTAGAAGGGGTTGTCGACCATTGCGAAAGGATGGACCGAAGTGACGCCGGCGAGACGCCTTCAGCGTCAGAATCAACATTAATTATGTTCGCAGGGATCATGGCCATAGAAGGGATGACACCGCTGCAAATGGCAAGACCGAATTCGATTACTTCTCCGTTGTGGACGGGTAGGTACGCCAGCGTCAAGGTACTCACGCGTAACACGGTGCCTCCACCAAGATGCTATCTTCTGGGTCCAGCAGCGCATTGAACGTCTTGTGTAGTAAATCTTGGCTGCCGGCACCGACGGTAAGTCTCCAAGGGTGGCGCCCCTCCTTGGCAGCGGTAATTTCGTTGTCTGGCTCTATCACCTTTCGGTTGTGCAGTTCGCTGACAAAAGTTGTGAGCCACTTGTTGAGCCGGGGGAGACCTGAAGTCTGACTGTATTGTAGAGCCAGGCTCAGGTCCTCGCCCTTGATCTCAACTTTGATCTCCTCTTTTGCTGCGCTGGGGCCATTTCCATTGGCGGTGGCAGCAGCCGAGCCCTCCGGGTCGGCGGAGAGTGTGAAGGTAAGGGAGGTTACAGGGAAGGTGGCGGGATTCGGCATTCCGGCAAGGAATGAGATCATACCAGGGATCATCTCGGCTTTGAACAACCCTCGGATAGCTGATTGCGGGAAGCGCTTGGCGAGGGACGACAAGTAACGGCCATAGTCCAGCTGGTTGCCGTTTGAGGCGCCGCCGGCCGACATCGAGGAGCCGTGTCCGCCGTATGCGACGCTCATGGTGGTCGATCTTCTGGCTGATTAGCTTGAGGTCCAAGTCTTCAATGACAAACAGAAAATATATATACAAATGAGCACAAAGAATAAATGCGAATAAGTTGCTGCTGGTCACATGCGAATGGGTACGTACCCAGCTGCAACCGATTGGAACGAGTCATAGATAGCTTGCTACTATTATTAATCGTATGTCGCATTGAGCGAGAGTTTGCGAATTCAACGACCGACGTTTTCCGACTTGATAAAACGAGACAATGAGTCAGGTGGGCTCAGCCAAATGGGAAAGTTGTGCGTTGTAAGCAATGTCCTCCTATAAATTCAGGCAGGTCACCAGACTCCCATTTTGTCGCTTGGCACACACATTTCACTTGCTCCCATCGCAGTTAGGCCTCGCATCCAATCCCTGTAATTTGACCTACCAGACAAATAAATACTCCACGAAACATACGAATCGTGGTCTCGTGCAGTCGTACAGTCACCGTCGGCCATGCACTCATCACCTACACCATATCCTTCTTCACATGTTCGCACTCGATGCTTCACATTTGATAGGGCAGGGTGACTGTGAGGATCAGTCGGTATTAAAGTGGGCAGTTATAGATGGCAAACCATCGAAGTACAAATACAATGGTGTGGTCTAGGCGAGCGGAGAGCGCTGTGAAGAGGCGAAGGCAGAGCATGTACTCGCGTGCACGAAAGCACAGTCTTGCAGCATGCCGTGATGAGCCAGCATTTCACACTGCTGCCGCTTGGAACTACGATTCCAGTGTCATGAATCCACATCGACACCCCGTCCCCGAAGGAAGTCTTTTGCCTCCTTGATATCCTGTGTGCGGGATCGGAAGTGAGTGAGTGTCCGTGTTTGATGATGTGAAAGCCTCATGTACGCGATCGGCGAGGCAACCTCAAACCTCGATACTCACCACCATGAGTTCCTCGTACGCCTTCGGCGTATCGCTGAAGTGATATAGGCCCCAGCCTAGCTGCGATAATAGGTAGCTGCCGGTCGATATGAGTGCCCACCAAGGTAGCTGCCGGGCCAAATCGGGGTGAGAATTCATCAATTCGATGAACTTTGAACGTCCGCCAGCAGAGAAGCAAACACCCGTCGACTGCCAGCCATCGACAGATACCCTCATTTCCCTCTCTGTGCCACTCACAGTAGGCAGAATCTCCTTCTTTGCCTTGTCGTTGATCAAGGGAGTGGGAATGATATCGAGCAGAAGAAGGGTGTAAAGCACGGTGAGCGCAGCCACGCGGCCTGCAAAGTTCTTAGCTCGCGTCATCTTGCGCCCGGCAGTGTCTTTCCTGTCTGAGCAAGAGCGGCGCAGGGATGGTGCAGTTTGAGTCGCGGTGAAAATATGTGAACAGTGATCTGGCTGCGTTATGGCGAGCTCTGTGGCCTCTACTGGCGAAGCATGTTTGAAGAATAGTGCCAGAAATCAACATGATGGTCTGAGTAGTAGAGCCTAGTTGATTCATCTTCTGCACCTGGTTGATTGGGCGGGCACAAGGTCTGAGTCGGATGGAGACACAGCACCCACTCCGCGAGTCTCTCTCCTCGGCGTACGGGCCGTGGGCTGCTACCGCGCTAGCCAGAGGCGCCGCCGCATGGGCCAACACCTGACCACTCTTACATCAACATCCGCACTCAGGTGAAAGGCTGGCGAATGCCGATCATCGTCTCTGTCCTCCCATCAAGGGTTGAATCATTGGCATACGCGCTGCTCCTGGCTTTGGTCGTCATCGCATCGCGAATGTCCTGAAAGTGCAGCGAAAGACCAAAAGAACCTGCGCGCTCGACCCCGGTAAGGCTGGCCTCATCATTGTTGCTCCCAATCTCTGCCTGCGCAAGCTAAGGTGGCATATCACGCCCCTCACCCCCTCGGCTGTCCTGCGTGGAGCATCAGAGCATTACAGGTCGAAGCTCTAAAGCAGCCCACAGACATCGCAAGCTTGACACACACGGTTGAAGAACGGGTGTGGAGACTTGGCACACCGGCGATCCGCCAGACTGGAGATCCGGAGGTTTTGACCTGGGTCAAGAGGCGCTGTTGCAAGGATCGTCCAGCATCGTAGAAGTGTGCTTGAGCCAAAAAGGATTTCAAAATGCCTCCTAAGAGCATGATCTCCCTCGTGCGAGATCGTGAGTAAATGCCTAGCTTGCCGCTGAAAATTGCGGATCGAAATCGCTGACCCTTTATTCCTTTGCATTGCTACGAAGGCATCTTTACTGCGATTCGCTCGGTGCAGCCAGCCTCACGATGGAAGGTTTTGGTTCTCGACGCTCACACATCAGAGCTGATTTCTTCGGTTGCGAAGATGCATGATATCTTACAAGAGTCAGTCACCGGGGTGGAGATGATTGAGCAGGCAGACAGGCATGATCAGCCAGCTTTTGAAGCCTGCTACATCCTTTGTCCGACAACTGCTAGTGTCGATGCTATCATCCATGACTTAGCGCCTGGGGGGGACGCATCGAGGGGAAAGTACGCAGCAGCACACATCTTTTTCGTTGATGGTGAGCATTCAATGCGTTCTGCCTGAAAGTAAGACCTCAAACTGAGCACCCTCCCTCCTTCCCCACTTCCTAGGACTCACGGACGAGCTCATACAACGATTGACTAGGTCGCCAGCGGAGCCAAAGCTTCGACAGCTCATTGAGCTTTTCTGCAATATCTGGAGTAAGTGACAGTACTTCCTATCCTCGACTTGTGGCGCTGACCGCCGCTCCCCACGCACAGCGCCTGAGAATCAAATCTTCTCATTACGGAGTCCTCAATCATTCTACACCATCTTTCAACCCTTATCATCGCGCCCATTCAATGAAATGAGCGCTGCACAGCGAGCGATCGAGGACGAGGTCGTTGCCACCGCACACATCCTGCTCAACGTCTGCGTCACGCTCAACGAGTTTCCTCAAATCCGCTACTACAACCCCAGCCACCCCCCATTAGGGGCTTTGGCTCCACCTGATGGAGGTGCCGCTGGCGGACCATCAACGTCGCATTTTGATCGGGCTGGAAGCAACACGTTGTACTCAGGAAGCGCGAGGATTGCACGCTTCAGAGACGCGAACGACAGTTCGGGCGTCAGTACCGGAGGGACTCCGCCAATAGGAGGCGGAGACCATTTTACGAAGCGGCTAGCGTTTCGATTGCAAGGCGCACTTGATGACTACGTCCGCGAGAACCAGCCAAAACAAGACCCTGGGCGACCAAAGGGCGTCCTTTTTATCACCGACCGCAGCATGGACATTGTTGCACCATTCCTGCACGAGTTCAGCTATCAAGCCATGTGCAACGACCTGCTGCCCATCGAGGATGGCCTGCGATATCACTATCGCTTCACGAATGCGCAGGGGCAGGAGGAGGAGAAAGATGCAGTACTGTCGGACGAGGATTCGGTCTGGTGCGCGATTCGGCATCTGCACATCGCAGAGGCCATCCAGAAGCTCACAGACGATTTCAAGGAGCACGCTGGTCGACAAGGCCAGTATGCGACTGGCAGTAACCTGAATGACATGCGAGACATGCTCGCGAGCTTGCCGCATATGCAGGAAATGAAGGAGAAGCTCAGTCTGCACCTAACGATGGCGCATAATTGCATGAACATCTTTGAGAGAACTAAGCTCAACGCACAGGCGAGTGTCGAGCAGTGCTGTGCAACACGCATGACACCGGACGGATCGAAACCCAAGACGCTCGTGGAGGAGATGGTGCCACTGCTGGATGACAGGCAGGTCAGCAACGCAGACAAGGTCCGCATCATTGCACTGTACATCATGTACTGCGATGGTGTGCCGGACGAGGACCGGAAGCGACTTTTCCAGCATGCCAGACTCGGTCTGCAAGAGATGGATGCAGTCAACAACCTCGTTCTCCTCGGCGCCCGCGTCGTCAAACAGCCCATGACCTCGGCGTGGGACACGTGGTTCAAGAAGACGAGCGCAAGAAAGCAACCATACCGCGAGAATGAGTACGAACTCAGTCGGTATCAGCCGCAGGTTAAGCTCATGATTGAAGACCACTGCTCCGGAAAGCTAGAGCAGTCGACCTACCCATATGTACGGGACGCGCCGCCGGACACATCAGGCTTTGTCAATCAAGCTTCATCAGCGGGTAACTCTGCGTTAGCACGTGTTGGCCTGAACACTGGTTCATCTAGCGCAGCAAGCAGTGCTGGGCGGCCGGCTGCGAGCAGCTTGCGCAGTGCCAAGCCTACATGGCACCAGAAGCCGCGGGTTGGTGTTGCTTCAGGAGGTGGCTTGAGCTCCGCAGGGGGCAATTCCTTACCTTCGTCTTTCTCGCGAGACGATGCAACGCGACAGCGCTTCATCATCTTCATTGCCGGCGGAATGAGCTATTCCGAAATTCGTTCGGCATACCTGAGCTCCTCGACCGTCGGAAAGGATGTGTATATCGGCTCTTCACACATCTTCACACCGACAACCTTCATGGAGAGCCTCAAGCATCTCTCGCAAGGGCCACCAAAGTATCAGCATAGGCACGGACACGGGCACCACGAGCACCCGCACCACACTCCCCGTCACTATCCCGGGGGTCTAGCGCTGCCTCCTGGCGCCACCATGCTGACCAAGCCCTCCAACGACGTCAGTGGACTGCGCTCACGTTCCGAATTGACGCGCGACGGTCCTCAACACTCGGGTAATGGAACTTATCAACCGCACCACCAGCCTCATCAGAGTTGGTCACAACCATCTTCGGCAACATTGCAGGACTCGTACGATCGAAGATTTTACTCGCCCAGCCAGCCAACGCTGTACCAGCCCCAAGCACAGCAAACATCTGGTCCCCGACCTCCCTCTAATGCACCGAGCTACGGTAGCACTTCCGGGCAACGCATACAGGCACACCTACAGCAGTACGAAAATCGAGCGGCTAGCCCATCGCCCAGCGACCTCAGCAAGGCTAGCAAGGAGAAAAAGAAGGGAAAGGTGCGTTGGAATGGATTCCTGCGTTGAAGGCGCGCGAATGATGACAGGCTTGCTTCTCGCACCGCAGTTGGGTTTCTTTAAGAAGTGATCACACACAACCACATCATGCATTCTGCTTCTCCACAAATGCACATGTATCTATTCATTCGTACGGCATCAGCGACCCATTCAACGGAAGACGGCGAGCCCATTCACCCGCTCGATGACATCATGGCAAGTGCACATAGCTTTGGGTCTTCTGGCTTTGGCGTGAATCAATTCTCAATAATGTGGAACAGCAAAAGTGTGTAAATCCCGCAGGGTCGTAGTTCTCAACACTTCAGAGAGTCGACATGCCGTTGACTGCGACCCACAAGCAGCAGCCAGCAGGGCGGGAGTTGAACCAGTGCCAGCGATAACACGCAACACTTTCGGTCAAGAATGCTTCTTCGTGACTGTACACATTGACCTTTGCGTCTTCTGTTGCGCAACGTCCGCGCTGTAGAAGGTAGCCAAAGGAGGCTGTTTGCATGTCGTTCTTTGGCTTCGACGTAACGTTGCCCCGGGACCGCCCAGCTGCTAGCAGCGGTGGTCCCCTGGGGGCCGAGCCACACGGCGACGCGTTTGACCCAACCTTCGATCCGACCTACTCTGGCGAAGGAGGCCTCGGCGACGAGGACGATGATCCAAGTGCCCTGGATGCCAAGATCAGTGCACTGACAGCCGGAGCTCAGGAAGACGTAGCAGTGTATACTTGGGGAGAAGAGGACTATGATGGCCTTGGTGATCGTCTTGACGAAGGCAATGACGCTTTCAATGACGATACATTTGGAGTCGACGATGTCGGTGCGTTGTTCAGGCAATGATCCTCGCCGGATTGCAACCCACGCTCACCTCTGACTTCTGCGCTGGATAGGCACCGACTTTAACTTTGGTCACGGACCTGCAGCTGCTGTACCTGCTGCATCAGTCCCAGCTCCCCCGGCAATCAGCAAGTCCGCTGCGGCCCCTCTACCGTCCAAGTTCGCAAGCAAACTCGATGACTTCATGACATTGGACAGTACGCGCAGTGGGCCTCGCGCTGGCACAGGCGCAGCTACATCGTCACGCCCTGTGCCGAAGACAATGGAGGAGATCGAGGCTGAGATGAGAGGAAGTAGGATCACCGTAACGTCGCAACAGCAACAGCAGCAGCCCTCGCCTGCAGGAGCTCTCCCACCCTTTACAGGCCAGCAACTTCCTCCACCGGGCCCTCATGGTCTAGCACCACTTGGTCGACAGCCTTTGACGATGGAGGAGATTGAGGCACAGATGCGCCAAGCGCGTGGGCCGCCGCCACTCGCACCTCAGCCTGATATGCAGCCAGCTGCGAAGGTTGGGACTCAGGTTCTCGCTCCCACTCAAGCAAAGGAGCGATCTGGAGTGGCGGACCTCGCATCCATCATGCGGCAGCAACAGCAGCAACAACAGCAACAGCTTCAAGAAAAGGAGATCCTGCAACGCCAACAGGCCGAAAAAACGTTCCTTGAGACACAGCGCCAAGGTGCCAATGGCACACCTATTCCTCCTGGAGGAATTATGCATCCTCCGTTTCAAGGCAAAGGGAACATGCCACCTGCAGCGTTGGCGATGCAGCAGGCTGCTAATGCACAGGCGGAAGCGCAAGCCATGCACTTTGTGCGCATGAAGGCGCTTCTCGATTCGATGCCTGACACTGTGCAGCAGACTATTCTCAGCCTGCCGCCGTCGTTGCAGTTCGAGTCTCTGGACAATGTAGTCGAGGCATTCCCTGCCCTACGACAGGTCCGATCTACCGATGTCTCCAAGCCAGACGTGGCAAAGGCCATTGACACACTGCAGGTAGCTGCCATAGGACACATTCACGAGACTGTGCGACGCAAGATTGAGGAGATCGAACGGCAGGAGGCCAAGTTGCGCCGAAAACTGGCCAAGATCCAGGCTATGTCCAAACACAATGGCCTCATGACGCGCTCGGATCAAGATTTTATCACGCGTATCCAAGTCAGCCAGCTTGTCACCCCCGATCCGTACACCGACGACTTCTATGCGCATATCTACTTTGCTTTGCGTGGTGGTCGCGGCCCATCTGCACCAGTTCTGGGAGAGAGCAACAATCATAACGAAATGCAGAAGAACGGTAGGAACAAAAAGCAGCCGCGCTTGTCGCGTCGCGAAAATGCCATGCTGCGCATGCAGCAACAGGTTGAGCGTATCGTCAAGCATCGAAAGGAGCGTGACGAAAAGTCGGCAAATGGTATTGCGCTCGAGGGTGCCCTCGGAAGGATCACTGCAAGCTCCACAAAGGGCATGCGTCAGATGCTTTCGCTGCCTTCGGACGGAGCGGCGGCGAAATTTTCCGGGGCCAGCGATGGTGCAGCTAGTGGTGCACAAGATGCTGTACGCGCGGCTCTTGCCGGCGCGAGTCTCGGGCAAAGCGGTGCACCTGGTCAAAAACGCCAGGCATTGGGCAAACACGAGGTACTGCGCATCCTGGAGAAGCTATATGACACAGTCCTTGCGCTTGAACAGCTGCGACGTAATGCACCTGCGCCGGGTGACCCCGGCGCCGATGCGGCTGCAGAAGCGCTAGAGCAAAGGCAGGCTGCACTGACCGTTTCCCTCTGGAAGGACCTGCGCGTACTTGAGCCCCTTGACATTTCAGATCCGCACCCCTTTGTGTCGCTAATCTCGACATCAAAGGGCAAGCGTCTTCTACCGCGGGCTCTTCGGCATTTGACCCCTGAGCAGACGCTCACCACCATGACAATGATTGTCGCATCCTTTCAATCGCTCGATGTGGTCAAGTACGCGCACCTGCTCGATGGAGAAAGTACTGGCTCGAACGAGCCTTCAGCCATGGCCCAGCGCGAGGACGTGGAGCGTCAGACGGAAGCATTTGCCAATTCAATCGTTCCCAGCATGATGCAACTGATCGCCAGCGCGCCAATGAAGATCGTCAGTGGCATGCTTGCTGTCTTCATTGAGCGAAATGATGCGGTCCGAGTTGCTCGAAGTAGGGTGAGTCTTAAATGGTTCAGCGACTCACCTTCCCGCAGCCACTGAAGTTCCCTTCCCTCTCGCTTTAGCCTGGAATTGCATTCCTCACCATCTTCCTTTCTCGCGCCGAATCGCTGCGACAGGGCGGTGGAGGGATCATTCCCTCTACTGAGGACTTGGAACAGTGGTCTCAGATATTCTCTTTGCTGTTTCAACGACTTTCCACCCCTTGCATGCTTCCCGGGCTGTTCCCATCGACACGTGCCCGGGCTTCTCTGCCGTTCGGACCAGGCTACTACATGTCCGGAGCCTTCGGCACCGCCACGCTTGCCGATGCAGCCAAAGACGGTAAAAAGTACCGCAACATCGATATTGAGGACGAACCGGTCTGGAACTTTATGGCTGCACTCGCCGTTGCATGTTCAATGGAGCAGCAGCAGACGTTGGTCGCTGAGCTCAGGGATAAGATTCTGGAGAACGTAGTGTCCGCGAAAGAATGGGCCAAGCGCAAGAAAACGCAAGCCGACCAACGGCTGGGAGGTCTGGCGAATGAGCTCAGCTCTGCCGGGTTCAGTGTTAACACTGCGAGTGTTGGTGCTATCCCTGGTATGGAGCTTGGGCCCGACGTGCGCATTCGGAATGTCAATCTATTGGTAAGTCCATTGACACTGCAACGTCGCATTGCTTCGAATGCTGGCTGATGTTTGACGTTTCTTTCAGCTTCATGCTCTTAGCCTGGACGCAACCCAGATCGATATTTGATGTGAGCAATGCACGAGCCGAAATGAAATTTATCTTGAATATGCGTCGCCGTAGATATCAGTTCTCTGCCTTCTCACTGCCTATTGTGCTGTACCTATTGTGCTGCTACTGTGGATGGAGGGCCGCCTGTAGATGGACGGGTGCGATGATGAATACGCTCTAGATCAAGTAGCTCTTTTTGATGGGAAGAGGACTGGAGGATTTCACAAGCGCCTGCCGCAACGCCTGCACCACCAGCGCTCGAGACCAAAAGATCACTCCTATGCATGTAAGGAGTTATGGATCAGGGGACGAATTCAGAAAGATGCTCAACGCGGAGCTCCTGTCAGCCTAGGCTACAGATCCCTTTCTAAAAGTATAGATGGTCACACGCCTAACGCTAAGGTATCTGGCGCGATGGTGGTGCGGTGGAGAAGTAATGATTAGCGACGATGCGAATCGGCGACCGTGACAGTTGGTATCCCTACTTCAACCCGCGCATGTCGTCTGCGCAACTGCCTTTTCGCAGGTCTTTCACACTCAATATGATGGACATAAGTCTCCGTTTTCAATTCATCGATCATCGATTGGGGTATATAGACCATACTATGCATTCGTAACGATCACCAGATAACAGGCATACGTACCACTGGCCACGGCAAAAATTCTGTTTGGGAGGATCATTCAGATTAAATATGTGTCAACTTTTTCCCTTGTATAAGCTCGCTATAACTCAGTTGGTAGAGTGTAAGACTGTAATGGAAATCGCAGGCCAACCGGAAGGTGGTTAATCTTGAGGTCCAGAGTTCGACTCTCTGTGGCGAGATTTTTTTGCACGTCACAGTTTTGCTCGTATCTCCTTTTTTGCTTCCCGCCAGCCATTCCATCACCGATGACCGGCCTAGGTTTAAAATCTGACACCGGCCTATCGACTGGGGATGGCGGGCACTAATGAGGAATCGTCAGTGAGGCCTGTTTTCATTAATCTAGCCCAAGATCGAGCCAGATACAGGCATGGTTTTCAGATCAGGTGAGCGTTTGCATATCCTGCAGCAATCTGCGTTAGGACAAGCATCAAAATTTCATCAATAAGATACACATCTGAGCTGCTATGCTACAACCATCTCTCAGAGAATGTTCAGTGCATCCCCATGAATTCATCTGCTCGTTGGAAAGGACTCCCAGGCGACATGCTTCGAATCGCAGGGGCGGCGTTGTTACCGGCGGCTAACTCCTTGTTGGCACTCTGTTGTGCTTTCTCCTCTAGCTGTAGCTCTTTATGTATCCCCGCTTGAATAAGAACACACTGATCACTATATTGTGAGAGACATACGGCCTTTCAGATTCTCGTGCCGCAGATTGTGTGCAAGGAGAGGCGATTGACTCACGGAAATGTGTCTGATATGCGAACGATTCGAAAGAGTGGCAGGTCTTGCGAGCCGCCCTGCCACGCTCTTAGTAGCTTGACGTTTGTGGGGTTGGTCAGATCTGGCACTTCCATACCCATCTTGTATTGCTCCTTCTCCTTCGCGCATATGCTTTGCAGAAGCAGTTCGTCCTTTGAGGGCGGCCGCCCTGGGCGCCTTGCAGCTTGAACCTCAGCAAGGCGTTCACGGTTGAGGGACAAGTACGTATCGGAGATGAATGTGTGCAGATCTTGAAGATCGGGAAGGTGCGTTACTTCCGGATCGAGTAGTCCGATCATGTTAAACATGCGCTCGACTAATAGGAAAATAGGGACATGTATCAGCGTCGGGAAAAATCAGGACCGAGCGCATCAGTGTGAGCTCACCTCTGGAGTCTGTCACCTTGCGCCGGAGCACCTTTTGCCGTGCAAGTTTGTCTTCTCGGTGAGCAACGCGAGCTAGCTGATGCGCTCTACGGGAATTCGGGTGCGTTGGCGCATTCTTGCGCTTGATTGTCTTTGCAGTGAGCTGCGGGAATGAGGACAAACGTTCAGACTCAGATCATGCGCCAGCGCATGTTGACCTCGCTCTCGCACCTTTTTGCCACCCATCTTCACTATCCCAAGCCGACCGTGGAAACGCTTTCAAGTACTGATAATCTTCGTGATCAAGACAGTCTCGCTTTCGCAATGTAAGATATCATTCGTGGACAGCTTATTGGTTCCCGAACAGAAGGGAGGAGAGTGAATGCATTTTTATATTTTCGAAGAGCGAGGGACTCTCTCGTTGATTTTTCTGGCTCTCTCGCCCGAGAGGTGGCCGAGACAAGCGCAGTGCTGTGGCGCAGCAAGCGGCCTCTCGCTTGAGAGCCCATCTTCACGCCGACACCATCATGACGACCATGGCGCGCTCGCACCATCATCTCGCCTTGATTGAATGTTCAATGTTCCAAGACAGGCTCGCACCAGCTCCAAGGCTGAGAGCCAGAGGCCGCAAGAACAAGCTCCCGGGCTCAAGGCGTGATCGGCGCTGTGCATCCGGGACCGCTGAAGCTGATTGGGTAGGCCCGGCAACCGGTTCATCAAACTAATTTTGTCGACTTGCTCGATAGCATACCAGTGGTGCGCCTCAACCCCGCTTAGATTTGTGACCCAAGGACCTAAGTATATCTGCCGTCATGTCGACACTACAGGCGCAGCCTCGCGCTGGAGATAGCGCAGGACAGGCAGGCAGGGTGAGCCAAAGCATTTGAAGAAGGAACGAAATATTGGATTTGGTGCTGACGCCAGCTTGTTACCAGTACTCCACATCTCACATGGAATCGTCGGTGACGCGCCTGCTCGTGGCTACCAAGATGTTACTCGAGGCGCTCACGAAATGGTCGATGGGGCAGCGTACAGAGGAACAAGTATCGGATGTCTATGTGCGACTGGGAAACGACTTCAATACCGCCAAGCTCGCATTCGGGAGCTATGGAATTGACATGCGGTGAGATTCTTTTAATGTCATTCGGAAGCATTTGTGATTTGTGGGCGTAGGCTGACGTATAGTGGGAATGCAGGGACCTCGAGTCAGTTCCGGACGACTTGCGCGCGTGTCTAGAAGCATGCTTATCGGAAGAAGCCTCGCAGAGTGTGTTGGAAAAACACTTACCTCGGGTCAGAGAGATTATAATTGCATTGCTGCAGGGCCTCAAACTGAAGCAGGCCCAATATAAGCAATATCTGATGCGCAATCGCACCTCTTTTCAAGAAACTCCCGCTGCACCGGTCACATTCACCCCAGTGCCCGGTCCTCCTCCAATGGCGGCAGCACAGCGAATACCAGACTCATCACGGGATTCGAACACGCCCAAAGACAGCGTGCTCATGCGCGGTGGCAGTACAAGTCAGATTTCGCAAAAGCGTGGAGACAGCTTGCGCATTCAGCGACAAGGCGGAAGCGAAGGCTCTCCTACAGTTCCGCAGTACCCTTTAATGGAAGATCGACCACCATTACCTTCTGCGAGGGATTCGCTTCATCGTGGGTCTCCGAGCGCCTTGTCGCCTTCATCATCGGCCTCGAGGCGGCCGATGCACGCTCCACCGATCGACACAGGCGCTCGTGCGTCTCAATTGATCAGAGGGCATCTACGGCGCCCGAGCATTGACTCATTGCGAGGAACAGCCCTGGAGGCGCAGCCAGATGAGAAGCGATTCTCGCCGACAGTGCCCATTTCAGAGCTGGAGGAAACCGTCACTTCCCCGCCACCTCACAAAGGGACACCTCATTTAGGGTATCGATTGACTGATACACCGCTATCTACATCCTCAGGCGGTGTGTCTGATACGGATGTATCTCCGTCAGTGGCGGCCCGCTCAAGGCATGCTCCATCCAGTTCGGTACCGGTCGTACCACAGCCGCCGGTGGCCAGCGGTCACGCTCGTGCAGGAAGCAGCGCGTCGACTCTGCAGACACCGACGAGCGATGGATTTGCTTCCCGCTCTCCGCTTCCGACCATCGAAGCGACATCGCCGCTGTCGATGGACTCTATCGATTCGGCAGCGGATCCCTCGCTGCGGGCGCTCAAGTCTCGCGATGTGCTTGAACGACGTGCATCGAAACGCTTCAGCGCTTACACTTTCAATAAGATGGGTCTTGGCCAAGGCTTTGGCTCCAGCTTTGGCTCTGGCAACTTGGGGATGAGCATGCTGAACCTTGGCGCAACGCCGAGCGGCGCCAGTGGCTCCGCTGCGCCGGCGGATCGTCGCGTCGTGCAGAGCGAGCGCAAGACGAACACTTCGAAGCGTCCGAGCAGGTTGAATGTCGTCAACAACAATGCCGACATTCCCACTGGTCCACAGTCTGGGGATACAATCACCAGCGGGCCGCCTTCGGCTTCTGGCTTGCCATCCCGAGGCATCAAATCAGCCAAGCGCGTTTCTTCTACCTCTTCCACGGCGTCCTCTGCCAATCGCAGTCCCATGCTGCCTTCTCTTTCTTTACCACAGTCGACAGAGCGCACGTCCCCCTCGGGTAGCTCGCGCGGCCGCTTGTCACCGGCGGCAGAGAGTTCGACCGAGTCTTTGCCTTTCGTCGATGCAGCACATGTCCTCTCGCCGACGGAGGATGAAGTAAAGTTCGACATCCCCCCAGTACCTCCACTTCCTACTCCAGCGGAACGCGCTCGACTCGATGCGATTCAGAACCGCGCCAGTCAGTCGCCTTCGCACGTGTCGCAAAGCGCCAATACCAGCATCACTGTAACATCCCCACAACCCGTTTCGGCTGAGACGCCAACGCAGGCTAACTACCATGCCAGCGCTCTTTTACCGCAAGGGCAGCTCAATCTATTCCTTCAGTTGGGGCGTCATACTCGCAAGGCTGTCATCGATTACGATCCAGACCTGCCAGCTGGAGGCATCACCATCGCAACTTTGCGCATGCTCTTCGTCAACCGTTTTGCTTATTCCCCCGGCCAGGATGACTTCCCCGCCATCTACATCAAAGATCCGCGGAGTGGGCTTTCTTTCGAATTGGAGGATCTCGAGGACATCCAGAGTGATACATTGCTCACCCTCAACATCGAGCGTAAGTGCTTGGACCCTTGGCAGTGCTTTGTGGAAGTTGTACTGACAGCACGATCCTTGCTACTCACACTTTCAGCTCTTGATCAAGTCAAACAACATCTCGATCTTTCGATTAGTGGGTTGACGCGCGAGCTGCGCGAGCTAAAGGCTGCTGTGATGGAGCGCGATGTGCGACGCATGTCGATTCAACAGGACTCCTACGCGCATGTCGCCGAGAGCGTCCAACGCTCAGCTTCCCAGAACGTCGGCAAGATCTCCGACTCAGAGTTCGCGGCGGCTGGCCAGCGCGTGGCGCAGATGGCGCGTGCAGCCAGCGGGAAGAGCCCCGTGGGCGGTGGGTCGCCTAACTCCACGGGGGCGCGCGCAGCAGACGAGCTGCGCGTGCAGTACGATGAGCTACAGAAACTGCGTCGCGAGCTTGCCATTATGCGTCAGGTGCAGGGTGAGTTCTCGACCGATGTCACTTCGCTCTTCAAGGAACTGCGAGAGCGCAACAAGCGCGTGCGCAAAATCGCCACTGCAGATGCACCGGTCGAACGTAATTTCATTATTGCCGGAAAGGCGCAGCTTGATTCGAGCTCGCAAGAGGTGCTCACTTTGGTGGAGGATCTTCAAGACACTGTCGACGACCTCAAGCACGATGTCATCCAGCGTGGTGTCAAGCCGAAGCCAGCAATGCTGAAGAAGATCGTTGGTGATATCGAGAAAGCGACCAAAGGCCTGGAGGAAGTGGAGAAGTATGTGCAGAATGTCAAGCCGAGCTGGAAGAAGACCTGGGAGTCGGAGCTGCAGAGCATCGTGGAGGAGCAGGAATTCCTCAACCACCAAGAGTCGCTCATTGCCGATCTACGTGACGACCACGCGGCACTGCAGGATGTGTTCAACGACATCCAGCAAGTGGTCAAGCTGCGCGGAACGAGCTCGCGTGGATACATTCCGCCCGCGCCAGAGGAGGGGCACCAGGGCCTGAATACGGTGATGCTCGAAGTGCGCGGGCAGAGCGTGGACCACGAGAAGCGCCTGCGCGCGCTGCAGGCTGCGGAGAAGCAGCGGCAACGCGAGCTGGCCGGGCGCACGGACGAGTTTGCCGACGAGCTCGCGGGATTCGTCGATGGAAAGGCGTTACGCAAGACGGGAGGGCACCTCGAGGCGGAGCGCATACGGCAGCGCAGGGACAAGGCGACGCTCAACGCCATGTTTGGGAATGGTGATGACATGGGAGGTGCGCCGACCGCGCCGGCGGGGCCCGGCCTCAAGCCGGCCAAGTTCATCCTGGGGCAGGGCCAGAAGGAGGAGGTGAGGGATGGTGGCAAGTCTGCGTCACCGACTCTTCCGCTGCCGCTGGCTGACTGAAGTGAGGAGATACGCGTGTATGGCAGTATCACTATTGGGACATGCGGATGCACAGAATTGAGCTGCGCGCTCGCTTCAGGTGCGCGCCAAGTTCAGGTGACGACGGGTATGTGTGTGTCCATGTGTGAGCGGGTGGATGTTGGGTCTATTATGCTACAAGATGCGCGTGTGTGCGCGGGCATGGATGTACAAAGTGGGCAGCCAGGCAGGTTGCAAGTGGAGAAAGTAGTAGTACAGATGCGTTGGCGCGTGTTGAACATCTGGGGATCGGCCTCATCGTGCAGTCGCGTGTTCTTGAGCTGGCGCAAAGTGCAGAAAGAGCTCGTAGATGCTGAACATGACGGCAGCGTTCTGCGTGAGGATAAAATGAGAACAGTCAGCACATGGTACATAAGCTGACATCTGTTGCGCAGTGATAGACTCACAGGAACGACCCTTAGCAGATGAGCGGAAAGCCCGCCGTAGAGCGCCACCACGCCCTCCTCCCTGACGACGACGCGGATCGTCTGTAGGAGGCCGGTGTACTTGCGCGGGGCGCCGGTCTCCGGCGGCTGCTGTCGCAGGCGCGTGCGGATCACTTCGTGCGGGTACGTGATGAGCGACGCGATCAGCTTGGCCGTGCCGGCTGCGGAGATGGTGCCGGTGAGCGACTGGCGCTCGCGCGCCGCGTTGCTGTCGGCTTTGCTCCCTTCCGCTGATAGTGATGCGCCTTGCCGCCGGTCCCAGGCTTTGAGTTGCTCGTACAGCGCCCACTGAATCGTCCCCTCTGCAACGCCGAGGTAGGAGGCGGACATGCCCTTGTACAGGCCGTGGATGCCCTCGTTGCGGACGATCTGCACGACCATCGCAAACGATTTGGTTGACGGGCGCGCGGGCGCGGGCCGCGCGTGGAAGGAGAAAGAAGGAGAGGAGGAAGAGGCGTTGCGGGACGATATCAAGGCAGCTGCTGCGCCAGGAGGCGTCTTGGCAGCGGCAGCGGGCGAGGTGCTGGAGGTTGTTGCAGGCAGGGGGCGGACGGCTGCTCTCCGCCTGTCTGCACTCCTGCGCGCCTCAGACTGGTTCTCGAGCTGGAGGCGCGTCTTCACGACCCAGATTGGGTTGGTCGCGGTGGCGGTTACAATGCCCGCGAGCGTGGCAGCGACGAGGTGGACGGCGGGCGTCTCGCGTCCGGCATTGAAGCGCTGCGCAAGGAGCTGCTTGCCGTTACCGTACACGGAGAAGTTGATCGCCCGCGCCGGCACGACGCCCACGAGCGTCGGGCCTAGCCCCTTGAACAGGGCGCGCGGGCCCTCGCGCAGCGATATGGTGCGCAGCAGCTGTGCCGTTTCGACAAAGTGGTACGCCAGCGTGCGCACCGTGCGCAGCAGTCCTGCACTGCCGCCACCACCGTGGCGCGATGGTGGAGTCCGTGCGTATGCCTGTGTATGCCGTTGTTGCTGCTGCTGGTACATGTCGGATTGCAGGCGTGTCTTGACAACGTCGAGCGGCGACGTTACGATGGCGCCGCACATACCGCCGACGCCGCCGGCGGCAAAATGGACCCATGCCTGGGGACTGCGTGGAGGGCGCCCATGCTCCTGCGCCTGTGCGGACGAAGAGGATGGGGCGATCGAGTCGAGCGCGTCGCAACGCTGCTGCTGCCCATCGCTTGGTGGCGGTGGCGGCGCGCCATCTCGCGCCTTACCCTTCAATGCGCTGGCGATACTCATGATCAGGGGAGCAGGCGAGTGGGTGTTGATGGGATTCGATTGGATCGGACTGGGTTGGGTTGGATTTGGTTGAATGCAGCGGAGGATGGGCGGCGCGGGGAGGGATGATATTTGGATTGGAAGTGCATCAGGCCAGCCTCTGCTTGACGTCTCTTGTCCACCAAGAGGGGATGAGATGGGTCGGATTGGACATCAAGCATGCATGTTGCGCGATGAGAGTGAGAGATATCATAGATCAATGAAAAATTGAGATCGACGTGCGCGTGAGTTGCACCGAATCTAAACGCGTGCACACCCTTGATATATTATGCCATATACAAATTGATGGTTATGTGTATGTAATCGAGCTCTCGTTCATACGGTGGCTGCTTCACCCACGTCTGGAAGCCATCGCTCACTCACCTCCCCGACTGGGCATAGCCTACGGCGCCAGCGCCAGGGCTCTCCCAACACAGAGAAGAACGGACCAGACTCGTGCACTAGGACCCGCAAGCGGGGACGCGCGCCCGCCTTTCGGGACCTCCTCCGCGCGTGTCGCGTCGCATCACATTGGATTGTATCGCCCACCATGGCGCCCCTGCCAGAGCACATCTTTGAGGGCGTCGTCTTCTTCCTCAACGATGACCTGAGTCCAGAGCTGCTCGCTACGGTGCGTGTATTCTCCTTATCTTTGCTTTACCTGCTCTGCTTTGCTGCTCGCTGATGCTGACCGGGACAACCTGAACCTGTCTCCAACCGCCTTCTTCTTCAGCTCAAGGAGCTGCTGCAGACCGCCGGCGCGCAGTGCTGGGAAGACTCTGCGGGTGAGATCAACAAGGCATTCCCGCGCTCCTACCGCTTCAACCCGGAAAAGGTGACCCACGTGATCACCTCCACGCTTGACTTTCCCGAGTACGAGGCCTGCATCGACCCCCAGGCGGACAATGTCTTCAACATCGCCGCAGACTCCCACGCGGTTGTCGTCGATGTGAGTCCTTTTTCGAAGTGTCGTGAGACGCGATTGTCTTGACAGCTGCTGAAATGCTCCCTCCGTACGCCTGAGCAGCCGGAGTGGGTGCAGCGCTCATACACGCTCGGCGAGCGCCAGCCGGAGCGCTTCTACTCGCCCGACGCCGCCCGCATTTTCTCGGGCGTAGTGATCCACGCGTCGCGCATGCCCAAGCTGGAGGTCGAGCTAATCATGGGTGCCGTACAGTCGCTGGGGGGCTCATACAAGCTCAACTTGACCAAGGAGGTCACTCACCTCATCACGCCCTCCGAAGACTCGAGCAAGCTGAGCGTGCTGCGCGAGCCGCAGAACCGCCAGCTCGGCATCTGCGCCGTACATCCGAGCTGGATCGACGAGAGCGTCAAGTTCAACCGCCTCGTCGACACCGCGCCCTTCGCCTGGCCCCTTGACCGTGCCGGTAAGCCGCCGCTGCTGGCCAACTCGACCCGCGTGCCGCCCTACACGCTGACCGCAGGCCCGACCAACGGCCAGGGTGAAGCTGCTGCTACCGGCGGCAGGCGAGCAG